>NC_133535.1:40584587-40888569 GCF_048544455.1 Silene latifolia | reverse complement strand
AACTAAGCACTATTATCTTATAACGATAAATGAAGAACGAGTATGCGAGTTTTATGACACACGACCTTTCAAAATAGCAAATCGGTTTTTCTGCTTAAAACACACGGTTTGCTTTGTAAAAATTAAAATCATTTTTTATGCTTAAGGTCTCTCTTTTAGATGTTGTAAATAGCAAAGTATTTATAGAAGGAGAAAGAGTAGGCTACACGGTTTTGTCAAACCCTAATAGGCGAAATAATAAGATATAAAAACAAATCATATCTTCTTATTATCTCTTTCCTAAAAGCCCTCAAAAGATAATAAAGAATATTCAAAGAGATAGAATATAATCTTTCCAATTATTATCTTTACTATAAATTCTAAGATTATGATAAGATTTCCTAAAACAAGAATATCTTTAATCATAAATAAATATATTAAGTAAAATATATAAGATATGTAAAGATATTATTATAGAATAAAATCTTTACCTAATATACCCTAGGCAACATGAGATACCACGGCCCATAAGCTTCGTGAATCGTGCAAACCCTAGTCTTAACATATGATTAGAATTTAGGTTTTAAGAGAGGCTATCTAGAAACCCTAATTAGTAGCAAAGTCCAACTCATAAGTTGATCCATCATGACTACCAACTAACGTTTACTATAAAACCGCACTTCTCACTAAACCGGGCTTTATCATATAAAAACTTTCAATAAAACATTTAAAACAAACTTTAAACAATTAAAAAACAATTTTCGAAACAATTATAAGTCGTGTACAAAAACTCAGCATTTCAATGTTAAAGTAGAAGAGCTATAACATTGAGCTCTTTTACTAGTAATGTTATAGCTGTAAAGCTATAACTTTACTAATTCAAGAAACTCATTCTTGATTACCATTACGAGATAATCACCTATACTATTCTAATCTTCAAGGAGATCTTCGAGTATAGGCTACGTCATCATCCAAGCTTGATTAATCTTTAGACGAGCTTCGTCTTCACATAGTTCTTGAATGAATCTTGAATTGTTTGATCTTGAACGAAGGCTTGAACTTCTCACGCAATTGTCACAATCTTCTTTGTTGCTCGTAATAGATTAGTTCTAAAATACTTAACAAACGATTACACGCAACAAGTATATAGAATGTAAAACACCTTGACATCATCAAAACATAAACATATAAACTATATGGTTCAACAAATTCTCCCTTTTTGATGATGGCAAGTCTCCTAAATTTGTGACTAAGTAAAAAGTTCCCCCTCAATATAATACCGTTATCTTGATAATAAAGAATAACGCAAGATCAATACAATTTTTCAAAAAACCGAAACTTAAGGACTTTAAGAGACAATTGTTCTTGACAAGGAGCAAGCTTAGGTAGATGCTTACTATAGATGTTCTTTCCCCCTCTTGACATCATCGAAAAGCTAAGAACAAATCAAAAATGACTAGAATAATATAAGACGAGACAAGAGATAAAACGTCATAGGAAATTTATTGTGTGAGCCGTGTACATGAATTTGCAAAAGGAAAGATTCTTTGTGATTTGGAAAAAATAAAAGAATTGGTGTGTTATATTTATTGTAATAAGGAATTAGTTTGTATAACAATTAAATTCCAAATAACAAATAGAATCTTATGATAAAATATCCCTACAACGAAATTATTCATGCAACGCAATATACAGACACAGTCATACAATCTTAACTTATCTAGTCAGTCATAAAAGGATTGAATAAATATAGAAGCTTAGGTACCACTGATTAAACCAATTTCCAACCGTAAAGTCTCAAATCGTTCTCTAGCTAATGATTTTGTCAAAATGTCTGCCCATTGTTTTTCAGTACTACAAAATTCAAGTTTTATATTCCCCTTCTCAACATGGTCTCGTATAAAATGGTGTCTTATTTCAATATGTTTGGTACATGAATGTTGTGCGGGGTTTTTAGAAATTATTATCGCACTAGTATTATCACATAAAATAGGAATACATCTTACATCAACACCATAATCACGTAATTGTTGCTTAAGCCATAAAAGTTGAGTACATACCAGTCCTGCGGCAATATATTCAGCTTCAGCAGTTGAGAGAGCGACCGAATTTTGTTTCTTCGAACCCCACGTAATGATACACGGTCCGACAAAGGTGGCGACACCCGACGTGCTTTTTCTGTCTAGAGAACATCCTGCGTAGTCGGCATCGGAATAACCGACTAGATCAAAATTGCACTCCATTGGATACCATAGGTATAAGTTGGCCGTTCCAATCAAGTAACGTAAAATTCGTTTTACGGCCGTCATATGCGATTCTTTGGGAGACGATTGATATCTCACACAAACGCATACGCTAAACATAATATCGGATCTACTTGCGGTCAAATATAACAGTGACCCAATCATCCCACGGTAAGTAGTTTCATCAACTGATTTACCATTTTCATCCAATGTCAATTTCTTGTTCTCGACCATTGGAGTAGGCATAGCGTGTGAATTTTCCATTCCAAATTTCCGAATCAATTCTTTGACATATTTTTGTTGATGGATTTTAATGCCTTCATCAGTTTGTTGTATTTGCAGACCTAGGAAGAATTTCAATTCTCCTATCATACTCATTTCGAACAAGTCATCAACTCAGAAAAATATTTGCATAGGCTTCGGTTGGACGATCCAAAGATAATATCATCAACGTATATTTGAACAACCAAAAGGTCAGAACCCTCAGTTTTTAGAAATAGGGTTTTGTCGACGGATCCTCTACTGAATCCACTGTCAAGTAGAAACTTAGATAATCGATCGTACCAAGCCCTAGGTGCTTGCTTTATCCGTATAGGGCTTTAATCCGTATAGGGCTTTATCCAAAGTCTCGTCATAATCTATTCCTTCTTGTTGATTATATCCTTGGACCACCAATCTTGCTTTGTTTCTGACAATGACTCCGGCATCATCTAATTTGTTCCTGAAGACCCACCTGGTTCCAATGACTGAACGATCTTTTGGTCTAGGAACTAAATGCCAAACCTTGTTTCTTTCGAACTGTTGAAGCTCTTCTTGCATAGCTATAATCCAATCTGAATCAGCGAGAGCTTCATTGATATTCTTTGGTTCGATCATGGATAGAAAAGAGTAGAAGGAACAGAAGTTGTTTAAGGAACGTCTTGTTTGAACACCCTTCTTAATATTTCCAAGAATATTATCCATGGGGTGTGAATTCTTGTATTTCCATTTAGTTGAAGTACTTGGTTCTTCATCGTTATTTGAGCTTGACCCGACTTCATTTGGTTCGGAATTAGAGGAAGTTCCCCCTGAATCCAATCCGTGTGTTGTGTTTGAGCCGATTATAACCTCGGACTCTACACCTTGATTTGGATTCAATGTTATAGTACCATCATCTATAACATTGGTTTGGGAGTTCTTGTCTTGAGTCAATGTTATAGTATCATCAACTATAACTTTGCCTTTCTCCTTTTTATCTTTTGAGGAACGATGAATTTCATCATTTGTTCCCTCAATTTCATTGTCCTCCAATTCCAATTCCGGGGGATCGTCTCTTGAAAGACGAAAGTCGGGTTCATCCAAGTCTTCTTCCTCATCCTGTAAAGGCTTATCGAACACGTTATCTTCATCAAAAATAACGTGGACACTTTCTTCAATACAAAGAGTTCTCTTATTGAAGACCTTGTAAGCCTTGCTATGATCTGAATATCCTATAAAAATCGCCTCATCACTCCTAGGGTCGAATTTACTTAAACGGTTTTTACCGTTATTATGTACAAAACATTTACTCCCAAAACAGCGAAGATAGGAGATATTAGGTTTTCGACCTCTGAGGAGTTCATAGGGGGTTTTCTTAAGGATAGGTCGGATCATAGCACGATTATGGATGTAGCAAGAAGTACTAATGGCTTCAGCCCAAAAGTTACGAGGTAAACCACTACACAAGAGCATTGTACGTGCCATATCTTCTAAGGTTCTATTCATACGTTCAACGACACCGTTTTGTTGAGGAGTTCTTGGTGCAGAAAAGTTATGCCCTACACCATTAACTCTACAATATTCTATAAAAGTTTGGTTGTCAAATTCGGTGCCATGATCCGTACGGATAGATACGAGATTAGTCTTATATTTGTTTTGAACACGTTTCATAAGACAATCAAATTCTTCAAAAGTTTCATCTTTTGAGTGAAGAAAGATAGGCCATACATACCTTGAGTAGTCGTCTACAAGAACAAAGACGTACCTGGATCCTCCTCTACTCCTTACCTTCATAGGTCCACATAAATCCATGTGTACTAATTCCAAGGCTTGATTTGTGCTTACTACTCTTTTCGGTTTAAACGATGATCTAACTTGTTTGCACCTTGCACACGTGTCACACATCTTTTCTTGGTCGAACTTGATTTTAGGTAACCCTTCCACCAAGTCCCACTTCTTGAGTTTATTCAAGGTTAGTGAGCTAATGTGACCAAAGCGTTTATGCCAAAGACAAGGATCATCAAGTGTAACTTTCATGCACGAAAAGGATTTAGTAGGCACAAGACATTTAAATCTACCATGTAAACATTCCTTTTCTCGTGGCCTTCAAGAATAACATTGCTAGTTCCTTCAATAATAATGCGACAACTATCAGTATGAAAAACTACTTTGTTACCTTTGTCACATAGTTGAGATATGCTTAGCAGGTTATGTTTTAGTCCATCCACGAGATAAACATCACTGATTGCGTGAGACTTCGAAGATTCCGATTTTGCCAACTCCGATTACTTTACCCTTTTTATTGTCCCCGAACGTTACTTTTCATCCGTTGAAGGGCTTGAGTGAAAGAAACAGATTCTTATCTCCGGTCATGTGTCTTGAACATCCACTATCAAGATACCATTGATTGTTTTCTTTCACTTCTTCCTGCATAAAAGATTAGATACAGTTTTTAGGTACCCAAGCTAAGTTGGGTCCCTTATGATTAGTTACTCTATAAACTAGATCCTTTCGAATCCAGACTTGTCTAATGACTGTTTTTCTAACCCTTGGTTTATTTGACTTGGGAGGAGTTCTAGGGTTAGGGTTTTCTCTAGGTCTAGGAATTTCTCTAGGTCTTTCGTGACTATTTTCCTTGTAAGTAGGTTTACTAGGTTGAGATTGATAAGGGTTTTGTGAGGTTCTAGGTTTCTTAGAGTAGTCAAAGGCCATGTCATTGAACCAACAAAATTTATTATTCCTTTCTTCGTTAGGTTCGTTAGTGGGGGTATCCTTATCCTCGTCAACTGTGTCAGCAGTTTTGGCATGGTCGGCATTTTTCCGTAAATCATGAGCCTTTTTGACACAATTGATTTGGATGTGACCCGTATGACCACAGTAATTGCAAATCAACTATTCAGGAAGATCAGCATACTTCCTTTTTCTAAAATCAAAATCCGAAGGTGTTGATTTGCATTTAGAGTGATCTCTACGGCTGTAGCACTCATGTCCTAACCCCATCTTCATATTATTATCAGATTATTCGGTTAGGAAGTTTAGGACTTTTGTACTACCTTCCCACTTGTCATGGACCTTTCTAGCGTGTAGAAGAAGGTCTTTTAGGGTTTTAATTTCCTTGACATTTCGTGTGATCTACATCATTGTCCTTTTTAAAGTTGTCACGAAAGTCTTGGAATCGTTTGTTAAGGATAAACACAACATTGGTGTGTTGTTTCTTAACATTGATCATATCAGTTTTAGATTCCTTTAATTGCTTTAAAAGAGAATCTATCTCTTTCTTCTGGTCTAAGATCACTTCTTCATTAGATGTGACCTTAGTTTCCAGAAGTTCCTTGACTTTTCTAAGTTCTAAGGTTATAGCTTCATTAGCTATAACTTTGGCTTGAAGGTGCTTGATGTTAAGCTTTAGGTCGGAAGTTATAGCTTCATTAGCTATAACTTTGGACTCTAATTCCTTCTTTTCAGCCATAGTAGAATCTAATGTTGTAGCTTTCTCAGCCATAACTTTAGATTTCAACTTCTTAGCTTTAGTCTTGAGAGTATGATTCTCTTCCGCGATTTCGAGAATCTGTTCCTTTAGATCTTTCAATTCCAAATCCTGTTCGTGACACTTATCAAGAGATTGTTCAAAGAATTCAATTAAGGCACTTTTAGACAATTTCCTAACACGTTTTTTAAGCTCAAGATAACTTACCTCTTCATCGTCGTCTTCGTCTAATTCTCCGAGAAAGCAATAGTTTGAATGAGAAGTTGTGCTTTCATCATCACTGTCGGAGATTAGGTCAAGACTAACACTGCTGAGACACAGGTTTGCTACTTCGTCGTCTTCATATTCCTCGTCATCTTCTGAGTCGAGGTCTCCCCAACACGAAGCCATCATAACTTGCTTGAATTCTCTCTTTGTCTTCTCACGTTTCGTCTTGTCCTTTATCTTCTCCCATGTTGGACAATCTTTGATCATATGACCAGATTCTCCACACTTGAAGCAACCTCTATTTGCAAAAGACGATTTTGAGTCATTAACCTTTTTGTTGAATGACTTGTTGTTATTGTTGTTATAGGATGATTTTGTTTGTTTATTTCGAAATATCTTATTTTTAAAGCGTCGTGCAAACAAGACAGTTTCATCCTCTAGTTCAGAGTCAACTTCTTCACTCTTTAAGGCCATACTCTTATTGCGACTTGGTTCAGCGTCATCCTTGTTAAGAGTAATTTCATGGGCCATGAGAGCACCTATGAGTTCTTGATAGGAAAGGGTTTCAAGATCTCGTGATTCCTCCATTGCAGTGACCTTAGCATGCCACTTCTTAGTAAGGCTCCTAAGAACCTTTCTAGCAATGTCCTCAGTACTGAATTTCCTACCTAGGTTTTTCAGTTCGTTTATGATGCTTGAAAACCTTGCAGACATGCTATCTAAGGACTCATTGGGCTCCATAATGAATAGCTCATATTTTTGCATAAGCAAATCTATTCGGTGCTTCCTAACAATGGAAGTACCCTCATAAGCTAATTTGAGCCCATCCCATATCTCCTTGGCCGTGGAACAAGAAGAAAACCGATCAAACTCGGTTGAAGTCATTCCGTTTTGCAGAAGACTTATTGCTTTGGAGTTCTTTTCGGCCTTCTTGTAGTCGGCCTCGACATAGTCCTCTTCTTTCTTTTCATAGGTAGTGCCTTCCTCGGATGCCACAAGAATTTTGTGCGATCCGTTTTGAATAATCCTCCAGCACTCCCAATCGTGTCCTCTCACATAGTGAGTCATCATGTTTTTCCACAATCCGTAATTCTTCCCATCAAAGACGGGACACTTGAGATAATTGGAATCCATTTATCACGTGATACGCAGCGAAATATAAAACGATACGAGAAATGAAAAACAAGATAGATCAGCCTCTTTGCGGTTAGGCAATCAAGAGCACGAGGCTCTGATACCAATTGAAGAGTCTATTGATCCAAAATACTCAAGAGGGGGGGTGAATTGAGGATTTAAAACTCTTTAAAGCTTTTTTGATTATGGGAATGTAATTGATTATTTAAAGTTTATTGATTAAACTTTAACTAATCAACTAGTGAAAGTAAACAGAATAAACGAAACAAACGAAAGAACGAAGAGACACACGGTTTTTGAAGTGGTTCAGTTTCACAAGTCGAAACCTACGTCCACTATTCTCGATTAATAAATTTAGTACCTTTCTACGGATTACAAATTTACTAACCCAACTCGTACAACTAACTCTAGCTGTAACTCAATGAGTACCGTTAAATACTCGAGTGACTAACTTACGCTAATAAGAAAGCACTAATGATTCTAACAAAGGTTCACGTTAATGAACAAGTTAAGAAATCAACTAAGCACTATTATCTTATAACGATAAATGAAGAACGAGTATGCGAGTTTTATGACACACGACCTTTCAAAATAGCAAATCGGTTTTTCTGCTTAAAACACACGGTTTGCTTTGTAAAAATTAAAATCAATTTTTATGCTTAAGGTCTCTCTTTTAGATGTTGTAAATAGCAAAGTATTTATAGGAGGAGAAAGAGTAGGCTACACGGTTTTGTCAAACCCTAATAGCTGAAATAATAAGATATAGAAACAAATCATATCTTCTTATTATCTCTTTCCTAAAAGCCCTCAAAAGATAATAAAGAATATTCAAAGAGATAGAATATAATCTTTCCAATTATTATCTTTACTATAAATTCTAAGATTATGATAAGATTTCCTAAAACAAGAATATCTTTAATCATAAATAAATATATTAAGTAAGATATGTAAAGATATTATTATAGAATAAAATCTTTACCTAATATACCCTAGGCAACATGAGATACCACGGCCCATAAGCTTCGTGAATCGTGCAAACCATAGTCTTAACATATGATTAGAATTTAGGTTTTAAGAGAGGCTATCTAGAAACCCTAATTAGTAGCAAAGTCCAACTCATAAGTTGATCCATCATGACTACCAATTAACGTTTACTATAAAACCGCACTTCTCACTAAACCGGGCTTTATCATATAAAAACTTTCAATAAAACATTTAAAACAAACTTTAAACAATTAAAAAACAATTTTCGAAACAATTATAAGTCGTGTACAAAAACTCAGCATTTCAATGTTATAGTAGAAGAGCTATAACATTGAGCTCTTTTACTAGTAATGTTATAACTGTAAAGCTATAACTTTACTAATTCAAGAAACTCATTCTTGATTACCATTACGAGATAATCACCTATACTATTCTAATCTTCAAGGAGATCTTCGAGTATAGGCTACGTCATCATCCAAGCTTGATTAATCTTTAGACGAGCTTCGTCTTCACATAGTTCTTGAATGAATCTTGAATTGTTTGATCTTGAACGAAGGCTTGAACTTCTCACGCAATTGTCACAATCTTCTTTGTTGCTCGTAATAGATTAGTTCTAAAATACTTAACAAACGATTACACGCAACAAGTATATAGAATGTAAAACACCTTGACATCATCAAAACATAAACATATAAACTATATGGTTCAACATCGTGGATATCAAGGCTCAACAAGTCGTTCTTACGGCTCTACTAACAAGACTGATGAAGTTAACCTTCTAGAGCCATCTAAAAAGAGTACCCCACCAAGGAAGTTCACAAATATTGGGGATACATACTCCAATGCTCTAAAGAGATTGATGAATCAAGGTAAGCTTCAACCCATAGGCCCTACACCCGAACCAGAAAAGAAATCCAAGTTTTGGGATGAGAATTTGTACTACAAATACCATAGAGGTAAGGGACGTGATACAGAAAAATGCTACAAACTGAAAAATGTACTTCAAGACATGATATAAGACGGTCGCCTACCCATACCACCTGGAGGCAAGCCTAATAAAACTCAGAATCCTCTTGGAATTCTGCTGATTACAAGTGAAGAATCTACCATAGATTGTTCACACCTCATTTCTCCACTCGAAGGTGAAATTCATGCAATAGAGAATGAAGGGAACTACTCCACCATTTCCCCAACCATCACCGATTTCATCGCATGGGCAAGGAGTGTGAATAGGCAAGTCTCGGAATTGGAAAGTGTAGTGGCAACCCTACGTGATCCCAATGCAACACCTAAAGAACGTGCGCCACTAATTTTCTCTCAAAATGCCACGATGCAAGAAGTAGTAGCCGTGGTTGATGAACTAATCGACCAAATTATCCAATTGGAGGTTGAGATCATAAGGATGAGGGAACTTGCTACTATCAATGGAGTATGAGCCGGTGATGATGAAGATGAGTATCACACTGAACACTACCTAGTCAAAATCAGTGAGGAAATAGTCCAAAATAGTGAAGACCAAGATGTGGACCACCTTACTCGTTCGGGACGTCCATATCAAAGCACTTCTCAAAATGATCCCATAGCAAATGGTCCAACCAACGTTGTCACACCAAATGATAATGAAGATGACTCTACTGACCATTTGCTAAAGCAACTACAGAAGACAAAGGCTGATCTTTCAGTCTGGCAACTAGTTGCAAGCTCATTCCCACATCGCCAAGCTTACTGCAAGCCTTGGCCAAACTAAATGTGGCACATAATTCCACACCCGACGACGTAGTCAACTTGGTCTTCCAAGAATCACCAAAGCTAAGTAATCCTATTACTTTCTCGGATGAAGATTTGCCACCCTTTGGTGCTAGTCATAACTTGGCTCTTTATATCACTGTCATTTGCTTAAAGAAGAATGTGCCAATGACTTTGGTAGATGATGGCTCCGCAGTCAACGTCATACCCTTGAAAACGGCATACAAATTGGGCATGAAAGAGTCGGATTGGACCTCTACCAACCAAGGTGTCCGCGCATATGATGGTACACGACGAAAGGTAGTAGGACTTGTTAACCTGACCATAGCCACAAGGCCGATTGAACGGAAGGTTAACTTCCAAATAGTGGACATTGAAGCATCCTTTAACATACTTCTGGGAAGACCTTGGATTCACGCTTCCAAAGCGGTAACATCCACCCTCCACCAGAAAATCAAAATCCCACTAAATGGTAAAGTGGTGACGATCACTTCGTCACCCATCAAAGCGATAATCGAAAAGAGGTCAAGTAATCAAGTCCTTGCAGCTCCAATATATGAACTTAGGGGCTTCCATAGCGTAAACGTCATAAAAAGTGAGTGGCACCCTTATACTTCAATCCCTACTCCAATTTGGTGGTCAACCACATGCTCAAATCCCAGGGATACTTCCCGGGAATGTCTTTGAATCCTATCCGAAGAAACACCTTTGCACCCTACAAAGAAGGCAACTCACAAAGAATACCACTTGGATTAGGATACAACCCCACTAAAGAGGAAGTTCTCGAAATGCTCGCTCAAGTTCAAAACCGTAAGAATGGGGGAATCCAAATGCGACCCTACCTCCCTACCCTAAATGGATACTTCGTTAGGGAAGGAAGTCAAAAACTCTTTCATGGATTTCCCGAACCTTGGCACTATCTTGAAAGGAAGTTAGCTGGAATCGAGATCTTTCACGATTGTTACTTCATCCCTCCAGAAACGGTTCCTACCGTCAAGACTCGTCAAGCACCTTGCTTGGACGAACAAGCTGTTAGTCTACTATTTGGAGAAGATCGATTTGTTAGAGCCGCACAGTATGAGATCATTGCCATGATACTTCAAGACGATCACTTCAACCCTACCGCATTGATCACAGAAACCAATTCAAACCAGCAGAAAGGATGGAGAAAGTCGATCAAGTAGACAAACAATCAAGGAAGACTCTTCAAGCTTACCACTGGAGAAGGAGAGATATTCAAAGGAGAACCAGAAGACGATGAATTTGAGTCAGAGTCAGAGTCGGGGTCAAAGTCAGAGTCTAGAGAAGTCACTAGAGAGTCTCCTCCTGTCGTCACTCCCATTCCCCTCGTTTCTCCTAGCTTAGCATCAAGTAGTAACAGTAGTTTGTGAAATATCCCAACGGCTGTCCCTTTACCGCCACTGACTACAGAACAGATGGCTTATTTGTTTCAACTTTTCTCAAATTTTAATATGAATAAATCAGGTTCTGCTTACTCTTTGTGTTATTCTGAATGCAATTCTATTTATGATGATAACGAGGATGACCCAGACCCAGACTCAATGGAAATACCTCCTTATATAGCCAAAGAAATACTACAAGAGGGGGAAGGGGGACCAGTAATAGAAAACACTGAAACCATCAACGTAGGAACCGAACTAGAACGCCAAGAACTTAGGATAGGGACTACCTTGAGCTCTACTGAAAGGGCCAGTTTCATAGACCTCCTACACGAGTTCAAAGAACTTTTTGCTTGGTCCTACAAAGACATGCCAGGGATCGACAGGGACATTGCAGAGCACAGAATCCCGATTAAACCAGGTTTCAAACCCGTGAAACAGATGCTTCGTCGAATGAGGACGGAATGGGCTCTTAAGATCAAAGAAGAAGTCGATAAACAATTCAAAGTCGGGTTCATCAAAGTTTCTGAGTACTCAGACTGGGTAGCTAACATAGTACCCGTACCCAAAAAGGATGGGAGAATCCGTGTTTGTGTTGATTTCAGAGACTTAAACAAGGCAAGTCCCAAGGATGACTTTCCTCTACCACACATCGACATATTAGTGGATAACACAGCAGATCACGCGCTATTGTCCTTCATGGATGGATACGCAGGATATAACCAAATCAAGATGGTCGTAGAAGATTTGCATAAGACCGCCTTCGTCACTCAATGGGGCACATATTGCTACACGGTTATGTCGTTTGGTTAATCAATGTCGGAGCTACATACCAACGCACCGCAACTACACTCTTACATGACATGATGCATAAAGAAGTTGAGGTATACGTTGATGATATGATTGTCAAATCCAAGGATAGAGAGGGGCACATTGCGAACCTTCGCAAATTCTTATCAAGCCTACGAAAGTACAACATAAGGATCAACCCTCAGAAATGCGCATTCGGAGTAACATCTGGTAAACTCCTCGGATACGTGGTTAGCCAACGAGGAATAGAAATATACCCTTCCAAGATCAAAGCTCTAATCGAAATGCCGCAACCTCAAACAGAGAAAGAAGTTAGAGGATTCTTAGGTAAGGTGCAATACATAAGTCGATTCATATCGAAACTCACCATGATCTGTGAACCTATCTTCAAAAAGCTAAAGAAAACAGATCACACCATGTGGGATGATGACTGTCAGAAGGCATTCGACCGAATCAAGGAGATACTAGCCAAGCCACCAGTGCTCATGCCACCTGAACGAGATCAACCTCTTGGTTTATATCTCACGGTAACCGAAACAGCCATGGGCGCCATGCTAGCCCAAACCGTAGGAAAAGAAGAAAGAGCTATCTACTACCTTAGTAAGAAGTTCTTGGAGTACGAGTGCAAATACACACCACTCGAAAAGACATGCCTCGCTCTTGTGTGGGCAACGAAGAAGCTACGCCACTACATGCTTAGCTACTCCGTTAAAATATACTCCAAAATGGATCATGTCAAATACCTCTTCTAGAAACCCGTTCTCAATGGACGCCTAGCGAGATGGGCTTTGATGCTCTCAGAGTTCGATCTCAAGTATGTACCTCTGAAAGTTATAAAAGGATGCGCCGTTGCCGAGTTCTTCGCAGAAAATCCCATCAATGACGCACAAACAATAGACACTTGGTCATTTCCGGATGAGGATATACTCCAAACCGATGTAGACTCCTGGGACCTTTACTTTTATGGAGCATCGAACTTGAGAGGATTTGGAATAGGAGTGTTGCTCATTTCTCCTGAAGGCGAGCATACACCAATCCCTGTCAAACTCGACTTCGAGGTGACAAATAACGCGACAGAATACGAAGCTTGTCTCATTGGATTACAGGCAGCAGTTGGTTTAGGCATCAAGAATCTTCTAGTACAAGGGGATTCATCTTTGATCATCAACCAAATTACGGGATCTTGGAAAATCCGAAGTGAAAGCCTAGCATCTTATCAAGCCAGAATAGACCAAGTTGCCCAATTCTTCGATCAAGTAACCTACCTACACCTACCTCGAGAAGAGAATCAATTTGTAGATGCTCTTGCAAAACTTGCATCTTTTATTAATATGCCGGATAGCATGGTAGAAATGCCTTTATGCATCGAACGACGGTCAGAGCCAGCTTATGTGCACCAAATCACAGATGAAGAAGAAATCACAGAGGAACCCTGATTCCAAGCAATCCTAAACTTCAAACTCAATGGCACCTATCCACCGGATATGGACAAAGGGGGACAACGTGTTATACGCCTGCTAGCTTCTCAATACGTCCTCATGCAAGGAGAGTTATACAAACGAACACCTCTTGGTGTAATCCTGCGTTGCCTTGATCATTCCTAGGCACGGAAAGTGATGGAAGAAGTCCATGATGGAGAATGTGGCCCACACATGAGTGGACCCATGATGGCAAAGAAAATCACACGTTTGGGGTATTATTGGACCACAATGGAATCCGATTGCATCAAATATGTCAGACATTGCCACAACTGCCAGATCTTCGGGAATGTGCAACATGTCCCTCCTTCACTACTCTATACAATGACATCTCCTTGGCCATTTTCTGCTTGGGGAATTGATATCATCGGCAAGATCACTCCAGCCGGAACAGGAGGTCACTGTTTCATTCTAGTGGCAATCGATTATTTCACCAAATGGGTAGAAGCGGCTTCCTACACTAGTCTCACAGCCAAGAACGTGGCCAAATTCATACAAAGCAATATCATCTGTCGATACGGTTGCCCACATGAGATCATTAGTAACAATGGATCACATTTCCAAGCTGAAACTGAACAATTGCTAGCCAAATACAAGATCAAGCATCACCACTCTTCGCCATACAGACCACAAACTAATGGCGCGGTAGAGGCAGCAAACAAAAACGTTGTCACAATCCTCAAGAAAATGATTGACATCTATCGAGACTGGCCAAGCAAGATACCTTTTGCTTTATAGGGATACCGTACATCTGTTAGGACGCCCACTGGGGCCACCCCTTTCTATTTGACCTACGGCATGGAAGTCGTACAACCAGTCGAGCTAGAAATATCATCCTTGCATATTTTACTCGAGAGTCAAATCCCAGAAGCCGATTGGAAGAGGGAAAGATATGAAGAACTCATCCTCCTGGATGAACGTAGATTGCGTGCATTACATAATGTGCAAAGGTATCAGGCACATATCAAACGAGCCTTCAACAAAACGGTTAAGCCAAGGAACATCAAAGAAGGAGACTTGGTTCTCAAATCAATTAGAGCTCTTTTACCAGTCGATCCACGAGGAAAATTCAAACCCAACTGGGCCGGACCATTTCTAGTCAAGTCCATACTTCCAGGGGGTGCGGTTAGAATAACAGACTTAGATGGGAATGAATTTGCAAACCCAACAAACCTTGACCAATTGAAACGTTACTATGCCTAGAATAGGAACGAAACGCGCCTCGCGTAACCTCACGTGTCGCTCTTGTGGCACGCAATAAACGGCCCCTGGCCAAGCTAAAATAAAGCTGATGTCACCTTGCTCCTGCATTTTGACAATTTGTCATCCTCATATCATCACATTAACTAAATTGCACTTTAGGAGTAAGTAAACAAAAAAAAGCTCATGTTTATTTTCTAAGTTCATTACAAGCTCTTGCTTAGAACAATTATTCTTTTACATTTACTTGAACTAAGCGCAAGGGTTTGATTTCATTATTCAAATGAATACGTAGGCAATCCTTCACAGGATACAACCCGTTATTTATTTCAAATGTAAATAGAAGGACATTTGCAAGTGCATTTAGAATTCAACAAGAATAATTCAACAAGAATAATAATAGAAAATCACAACGGTTTCATAACCAATCAACCTCTTTTATTCATTACTTTTAATAATAATAATACGCTACATAATATAAATAATGCTAAAAAAAAATAGGCTAGGATTCTAAAAACCCCACCTTCCTATTACAAACAATAATAATAATAATAATAAATAATAAAGACTTAGGCTATTCTTCCATTTTCCCTTTGCCTTTGTCATTCTTATCATATTTCTTATCTCGACCTCAAGCCAGACGCTCTTGCGCCACATCTGACCTAATCATCAACGGTCTCTCTCGTGGTCTAGCCTTGCCATTCTTATCAACCACCTTTTCAACGGCAAGAGAAGTCTTTGGTTTCTTCGAAAGATGAACGACTCGAAACCCGACTTCTTCCTCTCCCTAGTCAGATGCTTCTCTTTCTTCTTTTCTACATCACGAACCTTGTAGTCAACAGGCTCGCGCTTCCTCAATCTCTCGCGCTCTTCCGGAGTAGTACCTTTCCTCCACTGCAGATAGGAATCCGACACCCATAGAGCACTAACAGAAGAATTCAAGAACCACATGTTCCTTTGAGCCCATTTGATGGCTCATTCTCTTCGGCTCTCGGTGGTAAGCGCCATAGCCGTCTGCGGGATAGTATCAAGCTTCGGAATCGTCTGCTTCAATCCAACCTGCCTCATCAACCTCTCCGGGAAGATGCATATCATGAACTCCAAGCCAGGAATGCGCACCGATCGGGTAGGATCCAAGGACGATACTCCAGTGACAGATTTGAGATGCCACCATGGTACGATCCATCTAATCAGGGGACCGTCATCACTCTACAGTTTATTCTCCCAGTAGTTGCAGACTCGAGTAAAGTCCACCATGTAGAGCCTCGTCCTCATTGCAATTGAGCGAGCATGATAAGCAGGAACATTAACTGGGGGCTCGATCAATCGCAAGCGCTCCATAGGCCAGACCTACCAAAAGCAGGTATTATTTTCAAAAAAAAAAGAAAAAAAAAAGAATCGAAAAAAAGAGAAACAACAAAGAGTCTTGTTCTTTTACCTGTAAAATGATGGGACTTCCCAGATAAGGAAGGTCGCGGTTGGCTTTCCTGTTATCTAACCCCAACAGGATCTCTCCTAGACACATGCAAGTTGGGCTCCTGCGCAGCTCCATTTGCTCAATCAGGCTCAGGTAACGAGGATCACCTCTCAAGTCCTCATCAACATGCCCTTGAAGGACATATACATGTAGTAGGAAAAACCCGAATGCCCTTCGCCTGGCAACATAAGAGATGGTGGGATCCGCCCTGTTTATGAATCGATCAATGAAGTCCAACATTCGCACTCCTTTTGAGGTCACAAGACGGTCCACCTCAGCTCTTGTCAACCCAAGCAAATCTCTAAACTTGTTCTTATACCCTTGGGAAGTAGAAGGAATAGCAGGCAAATGTTCCGGGTCCCAACCACCAATCGCAGCTATTTCTTCGGGAAATGGGCAAATGTCGCCTCTGGGAAAGGCAAATACGTGATAATTCGGGTCCCAATAATCAAGACAAGCATCTAGGAACGGTATGACTACCCTGATCAGCTTCAAACTCAAGATCGATCCAAAATTATAGGCACCCATATCGTGTTTCTCCACATTAGAGAACTCATTTGTCCACTCTTTCAAACGGATTTCAAGAGTATTCATGATTTATGCTTATTTTGAGCTTTTATGTAATAAGACGAAAGAAAGACAGAATATTTATGTGAATAAAACCTCCCTCGACGTCTCTATTTATACTAAAAGCTGTTTCCTAAAATCTGTCAGGACGTACACACTATGGAACAGGTGATGCGCCTCTTCAAAGGGACGCAGCTCTTGCTGCGCCTCTTCCTCAGCCTTCTTTATGTTATTTTCCGCATTGGATCTTTCCTAATTCCTCAAAGAATAATTTCCTATTCATATGGGTTATTATTTTGGTAAATCCGTCAAATTACCATGTTTCGCGTTTCCTAATTCCACGGGCACGCATTTCGACATTTTCGTCATTTCAGCACACTTATACATTTCTTTTTAATTTTCTTTTTTGGGGAATCATTTCACCAATTTAATATATTCATTTTCAAACTTATACATTTATTTTAATTTTCTTTTTTTTTTGAGGAAATCATTTCACTCCCATTCCTTGTTACATTTCAAACTTATAAGTTTCTATTTTTTTCTTTTTTTTAGGGGGTAGCCCTCGCTACCGTCCGGTCATTTTCAGTAAATTTTTGCAATCTTTACATTTTCGAGTCGTTGTCTTGCGCTAATTTAGGCCATGTATACAAATGTATTTTCTGTGTGAATTTCTATGTAAATTTCGGCAGCATCACGGCATAAACCGTCATCTACCAAACCTGTTCGAAGCTAACCTGCAGGTACAAACAAAGCAACCCAACAGAAAAGGCACACAGGCCATCATATATACAACCAAAAAGGAATATGTACACCAAACTGGGGGCTCGAGCCCGAAACAAAGTCCAAAATGAAGGTCCTAAAAAATGTACAAAATGTATAAAGTACAGCCAAAAACAAAAACAACAAACAGACTACTGCTGGCCGCCGCCTAACTCAGCAACTCTCGCCTCGAGAGCAGCAATCTCGGCGTCACGGACCTCTAGCTCCCTCAGCATGCGAGCTGTCTCCTCATGGGACTGGGCAAGCTCTCGCTCCAGGTCGCTCTCTCCCTGCAAACGAAAATTTGCTCATGTCAATCATTCCAAGCGATGAAGGGAAGTTAGAAAACTCAAAAAATGAAGTAAACGGAATGTTCATACCTGACGTCCTCGACCGCCAACAAGTGCCTCGATGGCAGTTGCTCGTAGCCGGTTGGCTACCCTCCACAAAGCCACGTACCGGGATGGCGCAACCTGCATTTCAATAAACAAGGATTCTCAGCGATTGGACAAATTCAAGCAAATGTGTTCTTACACAAAATTATACAAGTTAGGGGACTCACCCTACGAATCAGATGCTGCCACTCGTCCAAGCCAGCATCCGTCACCGCCACGTCAAAGTTACGCAGCTCGGAGATCGTCGTCCTCCCCGTCACGTCAGTGTACTTAAGGGTCTCGGGGTACTTTGGGGGCTCGATGCCCGCAACCTCGACCTCCTGCCAAATCAAATCGGTTACGTTAATCGATGATCGTTCATCATATTTTCAAAATAATCAAAAGAAGAGTAAAATACTTACCACGACTGGCCAGTACGCCAATCTCCCGTAGAGGAACGCCGAGTAGTCCTCGCCAGGAATAAGGAGGGCATCGCCACCGACACCTGCCAGGTCAGCCTCCCTCTCAGCATCGGAAGGCTCCCTAAACATCGTCCGAGGAGGATCGATGGGAACCGTCAAGACATCCCGGGAGCACTGACGAGCCAAACGCTCGCCCAAGTACCACACAGGACCCATCGACGTCCTTAAAAGCAACCGGCTCGAGCTCCTAGGCCGGAGGACCTCAGCCACGAAAGGAGGAGAGCCAACGTAGTCCACCCAAGGCCTGGGCACCCACTATGAAAAGTAAACAAGAGGTCATTCTTATGATCGTTTCTAAAAGGAAGCAATGAAAAATTAAACAAAGAAAAGTGGCTCGAAGGTACTCACGCCGTCCAGCTGAAGAGCGTTCACGTCCCGTCGACAGACGTCGTGAAAGGAACGCTGGCTCTTCGTACGGCACATAACCCAATCCCTCACGACGGGATAGGCCCTATCCACCGGCTTAGTCCTCTTGGGCCCGAGACTCGGAAAGTAGGAGTACACCCACACCTGTAAACCAAGATAGTTAATAACGATCTTTCGAGATTCCATAGGAAAAGAAATGATCTTTCATGAAATAAAATGGAGGTTCGTACCTCCAGCAGCAGTCCAGGACCAACGGTAGCAGGAGAAGTACCCTTCTCCATCAGCTCCGGACGAACCATGGCCCTCATATAACGAATGAGGACCGCAAAGCCAGCAGTGACCCAGTCCCAACGGCCTAGGTCACTCAAATCAGAAAGGAAGGGAAGAAGTTTCGTCGACAGCCTCTCTCCCTTGTCTCAGAGGTAGATCGAAGACAAGAACCACCAGAGCCACAAACGGACTCTCTACTCTGCAGTATAGGGAGGAGGAGCCATCTCCCTCCCATCGATCACCACCGACGTCTGGGTCTTCCCCGCAAAGTAATCCCGGACGTAAGAACTAGGCACCAGCCCGGGTACCGCAGCAGTATTCGGCATCAAGTTCTAGCCGATCAATCTCCTAGCTTCAGCCGAGTCTACCCTCATGGCTGTCTCCGGCCACTCTACCACCTCAGTCCCGTACGGCAAGCCAGAAATCATGTCGTAGTCCTCCAACGTGACCCCAACCTCTCCGAAAGGCATGTGAAAGGTGGAGGTCGTGTCCCAAAACCGGTCCAGGAAAGCTCGAACCAGGTTAAGGTCGGCCCGAATCTACCTCTTCGTGATGTCCCTCCAGGCCTGTACCAAGGCACCAAACGCTCCTCGCTCGATGATGGTCCGCTCCTCTGCTGACAGTCTCTCGTAGGCCCCCATCATCGTCGTGTAACCCGAGAACGATCTGACGTTCCCGGCCTCCTATTTTGATTCAAAGCAAGAGCTATCTTTAGCTCGAATGAAAGAGAAAAGGAATAACAAATGGAAATGAAAGAAGATGAATGAAAGAGTGATGAGTTCAAGTTACCAAGCTCTTCATCGTCCGATAGGACAGGTGACCCTCTGCAGCCCAAAGGAGGTGCCTGCTGTCCCAAGTCTCAGCCCACGCTGGTGCTCCCCTCAGCTGGCGACCACCCCGTCCAACGTTGGCCCGTCACGGGGCCTCCTCCTCCTCAACAACCTCCTCCTCAAGGACCTCGTCCTCAGCAGCTGTCACCGCAGCGGTAAAAGCCTGCTCTAACGCCTCCTCAAGCATATGAGAAGGGTCAAGAGCGGTATCCATGTCCATGGGAGCTCTCCCAGACGTAGAAGCCTCGTCACCTGCAAAATTAAAGTGAATTTAGGCCGCGTCAAGTGACGACAAGCCTTAATTAGAGGATTTTCGAGTTTTCGAAGCTCCGAAATCGCTCTTTTCTTGCCATCTTTGGCAATTTTCCCACAAATCCGTCCACTCATGTGGTTATTTGGGTCAAGTTAGGCCTAAGTTGAAGCCTAATCATGGGTTCGAGTCCGAATTTCGACAGTATTTCGATATAACGGTGATTATGCCCTCGAAAAGTGTCCTGAAAAATCCGTCACAAATCAAAATTACGAAATGGTAGGAAGTTTACCCATCATACAAGGATTCCAAATATCAAGTTTCATCACAAATGGGCAATCCTAAGGCTATTTTCGAAGCAATTTACGGTTTAGCTGTGAGACCGTCACAATTCACTCAAATGCTCAAAACTCAACGAAAATTCGAAAAAAATATATGGTTATGATCCTTATACTACCAATTAGCCATTTACAAGGTCAATTTTGCAAGGCAAAATCATTTGGGGGAAAAGCCCCAAATTTTCGACTTTTTAGGGTTGAAAAACCCTAATTTGTCGGTCCAATTTGGTCAATTATACAAGATTAATGCAAAAATAATACACATACCTCGATTAGTCATGGCAAATGCAAGCTTTTGATCAAATTTTGGCGAGAAACGGTTGGAATTTCAGAGAGTAATTAGGATTTTATGTTTCGAAATAATGAACATAAACCCATGTTTCATCAGGTTTTTACTCAGGAAAGCCACACTCAGAAAAAGACACAGCAGGTGCTGCGCCTCTTCCAACGGACGCAGCTCTTGCTGCGCCTCTTCCTCCGTTTCCCTCCAAATTAATTTTCAAAGATTCGTTACAAGTTCGTTATATGTGGGGCCATCTTTGGTGCGCCTCTTCCTTGATACCACATATCGTATATTTGATCTGTTTGACATTTATTCTTCACCCGGACCCGTATTTCCAAGCGGACCGCAAACTGTCGCTATTTTTACCAAGACCTTGCTTGTCACAACGAGCGAGTATTCTCTGACAGGTGTTTCGACACACCTCTATTCTGTTCCCCCAACGAGAGTTCACGACAGACAATCGTCCCTCTCGAGACATGGAGATCAGTTCCCGATTATATTCCCCCAGCGAGAGTATACGGACAGGCAATTGCCCCTCTCGAGACATGGAGATCAACATCGACCCCAAGCTCTTCCGAAGTTTATTTGAAGTCGACCCAAGCAGATTTCTCCCAGCAGTTCCCAGACTACGTCCTGCTGCCTCTTCCAATATCGCGTTTTGTTTCCCCTTGGAGACCAACAGACTAAGGAGTTTCAAGGAATTTCAGGTATGGTCTCTTCTTATAGCTGGCGAGCCTCCTTACGTAGTCTAATAGAATTTAAACGACCCTCCCCGATAGTCGACAGACTCTAAAATATTCCCGACGACAATAATGCGATCACGACTATTGATCATGATGATCACATGTTTAAGTCTCATCAAAATGAATACAATTGGGAAGTAATTTTGTTACTGTCAACTGGTCAACATATATCGGTAATGATTGGTGACTAGAGTTTGACATTCTTTGTCGTGTGACGGTGGTGATCGATTGACCCCTAGGTCATACCTAAAGGGCAATACTCTTAATTGATTATTTAATTAATCGTATAATGTTGCGAGTTAATTAAATTACTTGAAAATTGACGGACGATTTTGGAAGTAAAATTTACGTATCAAATTGAAATGTGATTAAATGAGATACGGTCTGAGTAATTAAATTGTATAATTACTCGGATGAAATAAATTGTTTAATGTAACAATTAAATTTGAATGAATTGTTATAAATACAATCTGTTGTGATTTATAAATGGTAAAATATTTTGGCACAAGTAATTATGAAATTACTAAGTCGATTTTTGTATGTGACGTATTTTTATTAATACGTTGATTTTAATATGATAAAAATACATAACAAATTTATGTCACATATGACATGTGACATATTGACAATTGACAAAAATAATATGGATTCCATATTATCATTTGGACCGAAATAAAGAAGAGGTTTAAGCTAATTAATTGTTTAATTAGTAGCTAAACATAATGATTGTTTTGCTTTAGTAGCCATGCAACCCTACTACTCCTTGTGAAGACAAATATGGGCATGCATTGGCTCCCCTTATGCCCTCCTCTTACACGGTTTTGAGAAGGCAAATGCTATCATTGTTTTTTCCATAATTTTACCTAATAATATACTAAGTGTAGTGTATTATTCATTCATTCATTCCATCATCCAAAATACAATTTTAGAGAGAAGAAAAATCCTCCTCTTCCTCTCACATAAAACCGAAATATTAAAGTGTTAAAAATATTTTTGGTTCAATTTTCTCCTAGATTAATATTATACTAGTACTTATAATATTAATTAGATTAAGTGTTAAGCCTTGGGTATAAAGCTTAGGGAGAGATCTTATACTTAGATCTTGTTCATCCATAAGGGAAAGCTCAAGAACAAGAGAGAAAGGTGATATCTCTTGTGCCCAATATAACCGAAATCTTCAATGTAAGGACATGATTTCTCCTTTATTATATTATTGTTTGCATGCATAAAATCCGTTTAATTTTATGACAAATTTATTTAGATATATATGAGTATGTTAGTATGTATATGAATCTACATTTCCTTCAATCGGTATCAAGAGCCACGGTTGTTTGCATGCAAATTGGTTAAAAGTTTTTCCGAGTTATAAGAATAACAAATAAAACTTGTAAAATTTGTGTTATTATGATATATCACGAAATTATTACATGCATGTTAATACTTCTGGTCCTAAAATGTTTTAGGATTTTTTGGTTATTTTTCGGATTTTTTTTTTTATTGTTCATAATTTACAATAATGACATTTAAATGTGATTTTATGAGTAAAAATGTCATTTTCGGTCTAAAAATAGCTATACTTCGAATTTTTCATTGATTTTTGGATATGTTTTCACATATATTATTTTGAGATAACCTGTAAATTTTCATAATTTTTGGACTTGTTATGCTCGAAAAATGGATTTTTCATTTTTAATTCGGATTTAAAGTGAAAAATAGGTTAATATGAGTTAAATTTCGAATCTGGTCATAGTTTTTTAATATGTTGTCACATGCAATTTTACAAGATTTGTGTAAAATAATTGGCTATAAAGAAGTCTTTTTGCATGATTTATGGATTTTTGAAGAAAAATAGCATAAATAGTGACATTATTATTGAAAAATTAATAAAACATAATCTATGACTTAGGAAAAACGTCTAATGTTGCATTTTATTATATTTTTCAGATCTAAAATTGAAAAGTTAATGAAAATAATTTTTCCGTGTTTTTATGATTATTTTATTAAAATCGATAAAACCGCAACATTGTTTTTCCGGGAAAATCTCGAAATTTTTAACCTAAGATTTTGAACATTATGAGTGTCATGGTATTTTTCCAGAATGTTCATGAATTTAAATTTCAAAATTTGAATTTATTTGAAATTTTATGATTTATTTGAAGTTTAATAGCTTATTTTTGTAATTTTGGTCCATTTATGAACAATTTTTATAAAATATGGGTTAATTATGGTCAAATTATTAGTGAAGACTAAATTTTGAGTCCTAAGAAGGTTAGGGTAATTAACTTATGCATAAATATGAGTTTATGTATTCTTGTGATTGTAAAATGTTGAAATCACGCAAATCCGTGAAAACCGAGTAATATACGATATTGGCAATTTAAAGGCGATTTAGCATAAAATTGAGCATGTTCATACATATTATAATGCTGCATTTTCTTTATGATTGTCATAATTTTATTTTATGTAATTTTGAATTATGTAATTTTACTTAGTATGGCCTTAGATTTTAATTGGTATTTCCCGAAATGTATGGGAATATCGATTCGGTTGTAATTTTTATTGTGATCTCGTATCACCGTTTTGTAATTTAATAGATTTATTTTATTATAGTTACAAATGTATAATAGGAATTATGTAATTTATTATGTATTTTTATTCATTCCGGAGTTCCCAAAGACGGATTTCTTCCAGAATGGCGATACATAAAGACGGTGTTACCTCGAGATGCGTGCCACAACCGAAGTTCAAGGGACCAATGGAGTTGGTTTCCGAATATGTAATAGTTAAAGAGTTTTTCTATTTTAGGAAAGGCCATACTAGGATTTTTCTTTTATGCTTGCATTTTATTTTATGTCACATGCATTGCTAAATCGCCATAACTAAACATGCATTGTCTTATCGAGTTTATCGACCGTGTCAATTAGAATTATCGTAGTTCACCGCTTTAGTTCACTTAAAACGTGATAGATAATAAATTGACATGACCTCTCGCTAAAACAATTAATTGAGACATAGCCTTACCAAATAGTAGAAACCATGAAAACCTATTTCGCGAGGGAGTGCACTCGGCCATCCCGGGGTACAAACCTTGTTACGTAGGGGAAGTGGGTGATGAATGTTTATCCACCGAATTCGTGTTGATGAGGGTTTCATCGGCCATCCCGTGCCCAAATTAATATGAGTTTGGATCATGGACACATTTATTCGAAATTTGGATTGAACTCAACAAAAGTTTTTAATAAGGGTTGTATCGGCTATCCCGTGCCCTTGTTGATGTGTTTTGGGCTATAGATAAAACATTAGAGTAATTTTATCGACCAAGAGTTCTAAGAGTAGAATCGATTAAAAGGTTAATCCACCGAGTTATATTGATAAAGGATGTATCGGCTATCCCGTGCCTAAGTCAATATGAATTTGGGTCTTGGAATCATTTATCTAGTTGGGTAGAGGTCACTAGAAAAATGCATAAAACTTGTTTAAATCATACATTTTTACGAGTATCATTAAAACGACTTTTGTTTTGCTCCTTATATTTTGTTTTGTAGACCACTTCTTATTCATAACAAATGGCAACACCAACTCCTAATGCTACACCTCTCGCTAGTTCGTCTTGGCTCCGATCCTTTATGGATCGATGTAAACTTGAAAAGAATGGGTCAAATTTCTCCGAATGGGATGCCCAACTCAAATTAGCCGCCGAAGGTGACGACAAGCTTCGTTACCTTACCGAGGCCTCTCCATCCGAGCCCTCCACTAGGTCCACCGCGGCCACTAGGGAAGCATATGAGGCTTACCAAAAGGAGTCCGCCGCAATGAAAAATGTCTTAATATTTGCGATGGAGGCGGACCTCCAAAGGAGAGCCTTCAAAATGGGCAATGCTAATGAGATTTACTCCAAACTTGTGACCATGTTTTCACAAACTCCGCGGATCGTCCAATATGAGGCGGCCGCGGCATTCTTTGATCTCGACTTCAAAGAGGGCCAAAAGGTTAGCCCTCATGTGCTCAAACTCATGGAGCTTGTCGAGACCTTGAAAATTCAAAAGGTTGAAATCCCCAAAGAACTCATCGTAGATAGGATTCTACACTCCTTGTCTAAAGTCAAGGCATATGTGCAATTCCGGGTGAATTTCAACATGCAAGACAAGGATGTGTCTCTTGAAGAGTTGCACAAGCTACTTGTGCAAGCCGAGAGGGACATGGGGTTAAATGTGAACCCTCCCAAGGATGTGCTTAATATAAGCACTAAGAGTAAAGGGAAGTTCAAGAAGAATGGGAGAAAGGGCAAGAAGCAAGCTCCCACATTCACCAAAGCTAAGTCTTGTGAAGCTAGCACCTCCAAAGTCAAGAAGGGTCCTCTTGATAAGTGCCACTATTGTAATGGCATGGGACATTGGAAAAGAAATTGTTCCAAATACCTTGGTGATATCAAAGCTGGAAAGATCACTCCAGTAGGTAAATGACTAACCTTCTTTTATGTTTCTAATTCAACTTTGGTATTATGATGCAAAGTTGTGATAATGTATCTCCCTTTTTATTGTAAATAGGGCCTCCACCAAGCAAAGACAAGGGAAAAGAAAAACAAGCATGAGAAACCATGGAGAAGCTAAGGATAGCTTTTATGGAGCTTTGTTTTTCATTGTCTTATTTTAAGTAATGTTTTGGATTTTAGAACTTTAAGTTTCCGTGTTCGACATGGAAAAGTATTTTGGATAATGAGTTGTATTTTGGATGATGGTGACTTGGTTTGCAACCCAAGTCACCCGTTTTATCATTTATCCTTTTAATGTTCTAAATTTCATCTTTAAAATGCTTGCACTTTGAAACATAAGATTAGTCACTTAAAGTGATCTAATAGACAAATATAATGACGGGTTTCATTATATGTCCACATGCTTAAGGCTTGTGTATGATCATTTATAAAGTAAATTGAGTCTATGAACTCTCTTAAAGGAATGTCAATCACCAAGTACACATATGAAATCCATAATTATTAGTCAACCTATGAGGTAGTTCTCCTTATACTTCAACATCATTATTTTGTGTCTCATATGCTATCTTTGAATCTATAGTGTATTTATTCTAAAGATAGAGTGGGAGAAAAATGAGGACACAACACACAAAATTGTGTACTTGTGTAAATGAAGATCTACACAAGAGAAAATGATTTGAATCATAGTATTCCAAATAGATGAGATCTATGGTCTCAAGTAAGTTCTATATGACTAATGAGACCACGTGAAGTACTCGAAAGAATTATTCTTAAGAATACTACGTGAGGACACCAAAAGTAAGTTTTGGAAGAAATGACTAATGTAAAGTCTTAACAAGTTTTGACTGAGTTTATGTAAAATTTGACCTATAGTTTCAACCAAGATTTACTTAAGAGCCTAAATGAATCATAGTAAACTTCTAGTATATACATATATATATACGGGATTTATGACTAGAAATTGCAAGGGTTGATATACCGATATCTTTAAAAGCTAAGTTAAGTTCTAACCAAGCAAATGTCACTTATTAACCTCATTGTGAAAATGAAATGGTTAAACCTCCTTTCAAAAGGGTATTTCAAAGGAAGTATTCTAGATATTGTTTATATTTGAATAAAGACATTGCTACACATTATTATGATATGTGTGAGTTAGATATTAAAATCTTTTAATAAAGTTAAGATGAGACCACTTCAAAATAGGTATTTTGAAGGGATATGATGGGAACATATATGGTTCTATCTTAATAACTTGGCAAATGCAATTCTTCGATTTCAATTCCTTAAAAGTTCCGATTGAGAAGTCAATTTCGAAACATGTGGAATTGAGTGGGAGTTAGGCAAATATCATGTGAAGACATGGAATTTAGTGGGAGCAATCATCTTGAAAAAGCTATAACTCATCACTCATTAAAGAATGACGAGCTAATACCTTCCTTCATAAAGGAAGATTTGAGTTTTCAATTCTGGATGAAAATGGACTAATGATGAATCCAGTTACATCAGGGATGTTGGATTAGTATTGAGAGATACACATCACGTCAACATACACATAGGTTATTCATATGAATGAAAATGGAATTACCATTAGCAGTCATGGTCATTCATAGAACCTAAGAACTGTTGATCTCATGATTATTAGTTACTAATGTTTCCGCCATTAGAATAATCATGCACATGTCCAAATATGAATCATATGCATGAGAGCATGATGATTGTTTGGTGAGCCATAATAGAAACGTCATGAATTCTCAAGTAGAATCCGATGAGCGATTTCGGTGTTTGACGGAATACTCAATTATGTGACAAGAAGTTGCACATATAAATGAAATCCGAGCACATATAAGGATTTATGAGAATCTTAAAACTTTCGAGCTAGAAAGAGAAATAAGAAGTTGTGGAAAGACACTTAGTTGAACAAAAGGTTGCTTAAAACTAATCTTTCCAAATAAGCTAGGACTTGTCAGAAGTGCTAGGCTAATCATCTTGACAATTGTTGTAAGATCCTACAAAACATTTACCTAGTGCATTGTGTGTGGATAGGTACTTGATCAGTACAAGTTATATCATTCACCACAAATTATTCGTTATGAGATAATCGATAAGAAAGTTCTTTCAAGTTAAAGAACCGAAACCAAGGTCGGGAACCTTGATGTGTACTTGGTAAGATTCATGCTATGAGAGAGAACGTGAATGTGAAGGAAATTGCAAGTGTAAGAAGTTTGAACACATGGACACATGGCATGTTAAACTTCTATTGCAATCAAAAAGTGTTTACACTTAGGATATACATCACAAGGTTGTAATATGATATTGATTACCCGAGTGTGATGTCGACATTTGTCGTTTGAGTTATTACTAACTCACCTTATACTTTGTTATATCCAAACGGGTTGTAGTGACAATTGAACCCCGTTAAAGTGAACACGGATTAACATAGTATTTGCCCATAGTCACTTATATGAGGTGACGTCTCGAAGTGACTAGAGTGTGAGGCGATTGATGGCAAGTTCAAGTGCCATAGAGTCATGTGAGATGACTAGTCGATCACATAGGCAGATTGTTAGGAACTTTTTGTCGGGCCTAATGACCGCTTATAGAGTTCTGGCAAATTTATATAGCCTGGTCGTGGCGAGAGCTACTATAGTATTCAAAATGAGTCAATTCTTTTGACTAAAGGCTATTCACCTAAGATGGCACAGTTTCAGATTAACTTTGATTTGTGTTACTACGACCTTCGTAAATGGGGTCAAATGGGCATATTTTGGGTTATGATGGTTGTGGCTAGTCGAAGGGAATGAGTGCAATAGGAATTGTCCACCCCTAGTCAGGGTTATAACAATATCTCAGGGCCACTCGAGGAGTAATGAACTGGAAATGCGTGGCCACGCTCGGAAGGTATCCAGAGTGGATAAATCCGGTCAATCAGTTATTCTCCAGATCGAGGAAACCACTCTCGATATGATCACTTGCAAGTACGACCTGAAAGACACCTTGCATTGAGTGGGAGATAGTAATAAGACAAGAGAATTGGTGACGCACACTTGTCGAGGACAAGTGGGAGATTGTTGGAATATGTGTCCTCCGACAATAATGCGATCACGACTGTTGATCATGATGATCACATGTTTAAGTCTCATCAAAATGAATACAATTGGGAAGTAATTTTGTTACTGTCAACTGGTCAACATATATCGGTAATGATTGGCTGACTAGAGTTTGACGTTCATTGTCGTGTGACGGTGGTGATCGATTGACCCCTAGGTCATACCTAAAGGGCAATACTCTTAATTGATTATTTAATTAATCGTATAATGTTGCGAGTTAATTAAATTACTTGAAAATTGACGGACGATTTTGGAAGTAAAATTTACGTATCAAATTGAAATGTGATTAAATGAGATACGGTCTGAGTAATTAAATTGTATAATTACTCGGATGAAATAAATTGTTTAATGTAACAATTAAATTTGAATGAATTGTTATAAATACAATCTGTTGTGATTTATAAATGGTAAAATATTTTGGCACAAGTAATTATGAAATTACTAAGTCGATTTTTGTATGTGACTTATTTTTATTAATACGTTGATTTTAATATGATAAAAATACATAACAAATTTATGTCACATATGACATGTGACATATTGACAATTGACAAAAATAATATGGATTCCATATTATCATTTGGACCGAAATAAAGAAGAGGTTTAAGCTAATTAATTGTTTAATTAGTAGCTAAACATAATGATTGTTTTGCTTTAGTAGCCATGCAACCCTACTACTCCTTGTGAAGACAAATATGGGCATGCATTGGCTCCCCTTATGCCCTCCTCTTACACGGTTTTGAGAAGGCAAATGCTATCATTGTTTTTTCCATAATTTTACCTAATAATATACTAAGTGTAGTGTATTATTCATTCATTCATTCCATCATCCAAAATACAATTTTAGAGAGAAGAAAAATCCTCCTCTTCCTCTCACATAAAACCGAAATATTAAAGTGTTAAAAATATTTTTGGTTCAATTTTCTCCTAGATTAATATTATACTAGTACTTATAATATTAATTAGATTAAGTGTTAAGCCTTGGGTATAAAGCTTAGGGAGAGATCTTATACTTAGATCTTGTTCATCCATAAGGGAAAGCTCAAGAACAAGAGAGAAAGGTGATCTCTCTTGTGCCCAATATAACCGAAATCTTCAATGTAAGGACATGATTTCTCCTCTATTATATTATTGTTTGCATGCATAAAATCCGTTTAATTTTATGACAAATTTATTTAGACATATATGAGTATGTTAGTATGTATATGAATCTACATTTCCTTCACATTCGACCACGTAAGCTCGGATCTTTCTGAGTACTAGCCTCGTTTTGCATGACCGACCAATTTGACCAACTCCACAATAATCAACAATAATCAACTTTATTCGTTTTCCTCTTAGAGGGCACTTTCGTCGTACATTCAAGTCGAGCATCACTAAACGTTAACTTAGGTCATCTCGTTTCGTCAAACATGTAAATCCGAGGTTGTAAATCCTTCTTTTATTATTGTTCTTTATTATTGTAATTATCAATTGTATGATTTATGTCGAAAGTATTCTTAAAACCCTTTTTTTACGGATTTACAGGAGACATACGTCGAGAAAGGACGCAGCAACTGCTGCGCCTCTTTGAAGGGACGCAGCACCTGCTGCGCCTCTTCCTGAAGCTGCCGCAGTTCCTGCTTCCTTTCTTCTTCCTTCGTCTCTTGTTTCGTCTGTTTGTTTCGTTTTCTTTGTTTAAATTCATTGTTCATATACGCGGTAATCTCTAACATAATAATTTGACATGTAAATACATCATTAATGTTTCATTCATCTTTTATTTCCCGACTTAAATCCCTTATAATCCATATTTGCGGGTTTTCGTCATTAAAATCAATTCGGATTTTTTAGAGGTTCGATTCATCCATATTGCATCTCTGGAATTTGTCATTGATATATTTTCATCTTTTATTTATCGTCACCATCATTAATTCGTCATTAACAACTTGTTTATTCTAATTAGTTCATTTAATTCATTAATTAACCTATTAATATTGTATATAATTCGTTTTGATTAATTTCATTCACGTTTTATCGTTTTTATGACTCATTCACATGTAAATAATCTGTTAAATCACTTTTATCCGAGTCAAATAATACAATCGAGCATTGAATTCACCAATGAACATTAACGAGATGCAGTTCCGGCTTCACAGCCAGAACTCAACCCAGGAACAGACGCAGCGACTGTTGCGCCTCTTCCACGGGACGCAGCTCTGTTGCGCCTGTTCCCGGTTGATTTCTGTCCCTGAATTCCCGGTTGATTGTAACACCCCGTATTTTATAATAATATTTTATTATAAAAGTATTTTATTAAATTAATTATTTCGAGATTTAATAATGTATTTTGAATATTTATATTTATCGTCTTCGTTCTCTATTTTATTATTTCCCGTTTTGATATATTTTTGATGGGTTAAAATGTCCGTGCACGATTTTACTATTTTAATTTAATAACTACTTTTCTATTATAAGGCCTTCTTGCGTTTTAATATGGTCCAGTCCAGCTTATAATCAGATAATCCATTGTATAAGCTAATGGACCCAAAGGCCATTAGTTAATCCCTTATAAATAGAATTAACCTAGCAAGCAACTAGGTCAATCCCTCTTTTTCTCTCGCGTGAAACCCTAACCTAGCAGGCAAGTTGCTCTCTCTTTTCTCACGCGTGAAGTGCCGCACGGCCTCTCCTCTATTTCTCTCTTTCGTTCTTCTTTTCTCCCTTTGACTCCATTGTTGAATATCTTTTCTTCCTCCAAACTTATTGATAAATTATATTTTCATAATCCTTGCTCTTACCTCTACAACATATTTATCTCCAAATAATTTTATGGGAATTATTTATATGGACCTTTAGACCTACCTTTATGGTCTCTTATTTTGATGGGTGAAGAACAAGAATAGCTTTTCATGACGTTTTCAAGGGTTTCGATTTCTGCCTTTCTTTATTGTCGATTTTGAGGACGTGGACACGTGTTGGAGACAAGGTTTTCTTGGTCGTGTCTTTCTTGGAGTTTTCGTTCTTATTTCGCATCATTAATTGCTAAAAAGGTAACTAGGTGTTTCTCTTTTAATTGTGTTTATGCCAATTGATGTAATTAATATGATTTAATGATTGTTTTGCATGATTGGTACATGTTTGATTATTTATTGTCATGATTAAATATGTTTCGCATGTTTGTATATGTTTTTATGCATTAATTATATATCGTATGATGTTATGTGTTTATTATGGGTGTCATGAGCGCAATTAGGGTTTACGAATAAACCCTAGTGGCGGCATGATAGGCGGCCAAGAGTTCTTTCCAAAGTTATAGCTAAAGCTTGTATGACATTGATGATGATTCAAGCGTTATAGCTTAAGTTAATACAACTTTGGGTAGCTACTCTAGTTATGGCTGGACCTACTATAACATTGAAGTACGAGATAAGGTTATAGCTGTAACTAATGTAACCTTGGGATTATGGCTCAAGGTTATGGTTAATGCTAGTATAACTTTGTATTTCGTGTCAAGGTTATGGTTGAGGTAGTATAACTTCCGAGTTATATTTACTGAAGTTATAGTAGAGGTTGCTATAACCTCGCATCCAGAGTTTATGTTGTGGTTTGGATTACTATAACATTGAATGGTTAAAGTTAAAGGTATAGCTGAAGTTACTATAACATTGGTTGCTTGTACTGGTTTCATATGTTGTATTGTATTCAACTTGTTATGACATTGTATTTGCATATATCTTTGGTTACTCTTGTTCATATGATAAGTAGGATGGTCAGTTATACTATCCTATGAGTTGAGTCGTGATGTTGTTCACGCATGTTAGTACGATCGGTTATACTTTGTGCATTTGTTTGTTGGTTGGTTTGAATAGATGACGGTAGTATCATTTGTATACTATCGGAACGAACAAATGCTACCCTTCGGGGATTGGTGTATGGTCTATGGTCGGGGGTAGCAGAGGCGGTGCGTTATACGCTCTGTTCCCGAGTGTCGTTCGGTTTACCGAGAGTCCGGCCAGGTCTGAGACATATAGGCAGTGGTTATACGCTATACATAGTACCTTGGAGGCGATCGTTATACGCTCCACACCGATGGAGGCAGTGCGTTATACGCTCCATCAGCTAGAGGCAGTGCGTTATACGCTCTAGCAGTTAGAGGCAGTGCGTTATACGCTCTAACGGCGTTCGCTCTATTCGGCTATACTTTGATGATAGCTTTGTGCCTTCTGTTGCTGTGGATTGTGTGTCGCCATGTTTGCTATGCTTTAATGCTAGCTTTGTGCCTTAGGTTGTTGTGGGTCGTTTGTCACTACTAGTCTTGTAAGTGTTCATGGTCTAGTGGATACATATGGTCTAGGTTTGCATGATTGCATTCGTCTAAGGTTGTTAAGTCATGGTAAGCTTTGGTGGGTCTTTCATGAGTATAGATGATCTCACATGTTTACTGGTTCTACATTTCATTTGTTAATGATTGTTGGTTATATTCGATTGTTGTAAACATGACTGGGAGAGCATCTAGTTACTCCCGACTGATTGTCGACCCCCCTTTCAGGTTGTTCAGATTGTTGCTGTTTGGTTGATGCTTGCTTGGGGAATGTGCGAAGCGAGCTTAATAATAAATAGGAGTTTTGCTTTTAAGTTTTAAGAACCCTTCTGAATAATGTATTAGTTGTTTTGGATTTAGTAGCGAACCGGATTTGGGCTTGGTGTTTCCGCCACCTTGACCCTTTTTATCAGTATCGTACTCTGATATTTACTTTATATAAGTTTTTCCTTTGTTTTATAATCCGGGTTGTTACAGTTGGTATCAGAGCGAACACGCTCCCAACTCTCGCGTAGTTGATGACTAAAATAAATTGACTTAGTAAATGAGTGAGAGTAAATGGGGTAGAAACAATTAAGGACTTGTTTGTTTATGCATTAATGTTTCGTATAATTATTAATTGTGTTACATGTGTTGTTTATGCACATGTTTATTTATACCTTAATGTTTCGTATCGTTAATAATTATGTTACATATGTTCTTTATGCACTTGCTTATTTATGTCTTAATGTTTCACATCGTTATTTAATTGTATTACATGTTTTATTCATGTATTTGTGTGTTTATGTCTTAACGTTTATCGTTATTAATTGTATTAATGTATAGTTTATGTATTATGTTGTTTTTGACTTGATGTTTTGTTTTGTCATTAATTGTATAAAATGTGTTTTCATGAACGGCTTTTCGAGCATATTTTGTTGATTTGAAAGGTGGTCGATTTTGAAAAATGTCCTTTCCATTTTATGTGTCATGCGTTTTGGTTATATGTCGGTCAAAACTTTTAATCCTTGGTAACCCGAGCTTTACTCTATCGTACTTTCATCCTTTTGGATCATTTGGTGGTGTTGTCCTTGTTTGAGGAGATTTCGAGGTTGTTACCATTGTGGTTTCTTGAGGCATCAAGTTAGGATTGATTGCAGATTTGGATGTTAAGGTATGAAATAAAAGAGTAATTGTTATTATGAGTTTGGTAACGTAGAAGTTTACTTTGGGATTATAGGTTTTTGAGATGAAGTTTACTTTGGGAATAGAGGATGTTTTGATAATGAATCATTTGGGATTATAGATGTTATGTTCTTTTATATATTTGAGGAGATCCTTATTGATGATAGAGGATGGTGATATTAGGAATAAGATGTATGATTGTGGTTTCGTAGTTTCACTAGAAGTGAGAGGCATGATGAGTATATCCCTCTTATGGTATTTTTTGGGAATGTTGAGACTTATATTCTTAACAGTGAGAATTATTGAACTTTGTCTTGTGTTAAGGGAAGAGTTATGCGAGTTATTTATGGATCGAGAGTAAAGTAATGAAAATGAATTGAGAGTTATCGTGGAGTTATGATTGAGCATGTTGGGAATTTTGGAGACTATGCTCGTTTTTAAATGGAATATCATATTTGAGGAGTAAGAATCTTTAATGACTATTAGGGAGTTATGAAAGATTTTATGATTTATCTGTTGAGGAGTTATTTACTGATCGTACCTTTTAAAGGATTGTTTGAAAGAGTTGAACTGTAATTTATGGACTTGTGAGATGTTGATGTTAAGGTGTTCTAGCGTTGACTGGGTAATCCACCTTGATGAAGTTGATTTTTATGGATCTTGGTTTTCATATTTTGAGAGTAGAGAATTGATATAATTGATTGATTAAGTTTGATTATATGGAGTTCATGAGAGTGGAAGGACTTGAGAGTTGATGTCTTGAGAGTTTATAATCTTGAGAGTTGATAATCTGAGGATGTAGTAATGGTAAAAGGAGCAATTATATGGAGATTTGTTGATGAGTATATAGATATTTGTTGGTTCTGAGGCTTATGGAGATATGATGAAAGGATGTTCGAAGACGTTGTTACCTTAAGTGATGTTTGTACGATATTTGTAAGACCTTGGTTATCGTGCTTAATTTATCTTATGTTAAGGTGTCGTCTTTGAGTAAATGGAATTGTTTTTTTAGTTGTCTATTCTTGTCATCCTTGCACGTGTTAACCATACCTCTTCCATTTGAGCCTTCAGACCAAAATTTTCTTTTTATCTTTGTCCTATGTCTGTTTCATCTATCGTTACTCTCTATTTGTTTTCTATTTCAGCTCCAGTTCCTTCTTCTTTAAACTTTTGTAATTATCTTTTCATATTGATTTCTCTCTAAGCTTTTACTTCCCAAAAGACTGTGTTCTTTTGCCTTATGGTATTGTACGGAAATGTTTTGTTTTGGTTTACAAGTTATTTGTTCTTTCATGGTAACTTGAAAATGTTTGAAATCTCTTTAGAGCTACTTGTGATCATCTCGTAGTGGAAGCTTGGATCATTTAGCGAGCGATGTTAGATGTTTCGAGTTTGATGTTTGGTTAGTTGAGGCTGAGAACATAGTATCATAGTTGGATGCGAGTGTGAATTTGGATAACGTATATAGTTTTGGAGAAAGAGTATTAAAGGTGTTATAGTGAGCTAAGAAAGTTTGAGGGTGTTTCTACATTGGGGATACATAGATGTTTGTTTGTTGTATTTGGGGTTAGAGATGTTTCATTTAAAGCGTATGCGTGATTAATTGAAGGACATAGATTCATACAGTCTTATGGTGGATTTGGGATGTAAAGATTATGTTTATGGATAATAAACTGTGAATAGAAATTGAGGTTATAAGCGTTGTTGTTATATGAGCACATGTGTTAAGATTTATATGGTGATATTATTATGCTTTGATGGAATTGCGTTGTCGGGGACAAGTGTGTTGTGGTACAAAAAGTTTTTGTTTAACTAAAGGTATGTGGTTCCTTGGGTGCTTAAGAAAGTCGTGGTCATAAGTGTTCAAAGGGAATGATTGGGTTTTTGCGAGTGTGACTGATGATGTTGCCATGAGATTGAGGTTGGATAGGATTTTGACAGTTTAGTCAGGACATGAGGTTTGAGATTGATGACTTTGGATGTTAGATATATATTGAGAATCATCGAGATTTATTTAAGCCTTTTGAGCTTAAGAGTTGTGATTGGTAGTAAGCACTACTCGCTTTGAGGATATTAGAGTAGGAGTGATTCTTATGACACTCGTGAGTGAAAGAGTTTTCTCATTCGAAAGATGTTCTTTGTTTAGAGATTATCTGTTTGGGGCTTTGCTCAATATCAGATCTTGTGGTGAATGGTAAACTAGAATTGGAGTATTTGTTAAAGGTCATGTGAATTTGGAGTAATAGTAACGAGTTCACAATTTTGAGAGGGCATATATGTTGTTTAATGATGGTTAATGGTAGTTGGACGAGTTTTTGAAATAAAAGGACTTGATGTTAGCTTAATGATGTTTATGGACTTCGATGGTATGAGTTTGATGTGGCTTTTGAGATTGTAGAGTGTGTGAAGACTATGATAACTTTGAGGATTTGGGATATCTTTTTCTTTGGTTTGAGTTTGGATATGGATCAGAGTGCGCAGCGGTTAGGATTCCGAGATGACTTTTATTGATGATCACTTGTAATTCTTACTTTCTTTTGATCTTATCTTTGAAATTCAAGTTTCGAGGACGAAACTTCTTTTTAGGGGGTTGGATTGTAACACCCCGTATTTTATAATAATATTTTATTATAAAAGTATTTTATTAAATTAATTATTTCGAGATTTAATAATGTATTTTGAATATTTATATTTATCGTCTTCGTTCTCTATTTTATTATTTCCCGTTTTGATATATTTTTGATGGGTTAAAATGTCCGTGCACGATTTTACTATTTTAATTTAATAACTACTTTTCTATTATAAGGCCTTCTTGCGTTTTAATATGGTCCAGTCCAGCTTATAATCAGATAATCCATTGTATAAGCTAATGGACCCAAAGGCCATTAGTTAATCCCTTATAAATAGAATTAACCTAGCAAGCAACTAGGTCAATCCCTCTTTTTCTCTCGCGTGAAACCCTAACCTAGCAGGCAAGTTGCTCTCTCTTTTCTCACGCGTGAAGTGCCGCACGGCCTCTCCTCTATTTCTCTCTTTCGTTCTTCTTTTCTCCCTTTGACTCCATTGTTGAATATCTTTTCTTCCTCCAAACTTATTGATAAATTATATTTTCATAATCCTTGCTCTTACCTCTACAACATATTTATCTCCAAATAATTTTATGGGAATTATTTATATGGACCTTTAGACCTACCTTTATGGTCTCTTATTTTGATGGGTGAAGAACAAGAATAGCTTTTCATGACGTTTTCAAGGGTTTCGATTTCTGCCTTTCTTTATTGTCGATTTTGAGGACGTGGACACGTGTTGGAGACAAGGTTTTCTTGGTCGTGTCTTTCTTGGAGTTTTCGTTCTTATTTCGCATCATTAATTGCTAAAAAGGTAACTAGGTGTTTCTCTTTTAATTGTGTTTATGCCAATTGATGTAATTAATATGATTTAATGATTGTTTTGCATGATTGGTACATGTTTGATTATTTATTGTCATGATTAAATATGTTTCGCATGTTTGTATATGTTTTTATGCATTAATTATATATCGTATGATGTTATGTGTTTATTATGGGTGTCATGAGCGCAATTAGGGTTTACGAATAAACTCTAGTGGCGGCATGATAGGCGGCCAAGAGTTCTTTCCAAAGTTATAGCTAAAGCTAGTATGACATTGATGATGATTCAAGCGTTATAGCTTAAGTTAATACAACTTTGGGTAGCTACTCTAGTTATGGCTGGACCTACTATAACATTGAAGTACGAGATAAGGTTATAGCTGTAACTAATGTAACCTTGGGATTATGGCTCAAGGTTATGGTTAATGCTAGTATAACTTTGTATTTCGTGTCAAGGTTATGGTTGAGGTAGTATAACTTCCGAGTTATATTTACTGAAGTTATAGTAGAGGTTGCTATAACCTCGCATCCAGAGTTTATGTTGTGGTTTGGATTACTATAACATTGAATGGTTAAAGTTAAAGTTATAGCTGAAGTTACTATAACATTGGTTGCTTGTACTGGTTTCATATGTTGTATTGTATTCAACTTGTTATGACATTGTATTTGCATATATCTTTGGTTACTCTTGTTCATATGATATGTAGGATGGTCGGTTATACTATTCTACGAGTTGAGTCCTGATGTTGTTCACGCATGTTAGTACGATCGGTTTATCTTTGTGCATTTGTTTGTTGGTTGGTTTGAATAGATGACGGTAGTATCATTTGTATACTATCGGAACGAACAAATGCTACCCTTCGGGGATTGGTGTATGGTCTATGGTCGGGGGTAGCGAGGAGGCGGTGCGTTATACGCTCTGTTCCCCGAGTGTCGTTCGGTTTACCGAGAGTCTGGCCAGGTCTTAGACATATAGGCAGTGGTTATACGCTATACATAGTACCTTGGAGGCAGTGCGTTATACGCTCCACACCGATGGAGGCGATCGTTATACGCTCCATCGCTAGAGGCGATGCGTTATACGCTCTAGCGAGAGAGCGATGCGTTATACGCTCTAACGGCGTTCGCTCTATTCGGCTATACTTTGATGATAGCTTTGTGCCTTCTGTTGCTGTGGATTGTGTGTCGCCATGTTTGCTATGCTTTAATGCTAGCTTTGTGCCTTAGGTTGTTGTGGGTCGTTTGTCACTACTAGTCTTGTAAGTGTTCATGGTCTAGTGGTTACATATGGTCTAGGTTTGCATGATTGCATTCGTCTAAGGTTGTTAAGTCATGGTAAGCTTTGGTGGGTCTTTCATGAGTATAGATGATCTCACATGTTTACTGGTTCTACATTTCATTTGTTAATGATTGTTGGTTATATTCGATTGTTGTAAACATGACTGGGAGAGCATCTAGTTACTCCCGACTGATTGTCGACCCCCCTTTCAGGTTGTTCAGATTGTTGCTGTTTGGTTGATGCTTGCTTGGGGAATGTGCGAAGCGAGCTTAATAATAAATAGGAGTTTTGCTTTTAAGTTTTAAGAACCCTTCTGAATAATGTATTAGTTGTTTTGGATTTAGTAGCGAACCGGATTTGGGCTTGGTGTTTCCGCCACCTTGACCCTTTTTATCAGTATCGTACTCTGATATTTACTTTATATAAGTTTTTCCTTTGTTTTATAATCCGGGTTGTTACAGGTTTGACCACGGTTTGGTCAACCGTGTTATGGGGATGCGTTTGTGATGGTTTTTGCGGGATTATTTTGGGTAGCTTACATCTTAAATTCATTAAAGAGATTAGTTTATAAACATATGTAATTTAATTGATTTATTAGGTGGTGGATTTGTGGAAGAAGCTTTTTAATTTACTTGTTGATTTGTGAAGAATTGCTAAAGGTGGGTTAACTATTCAACTATGTCTAATTGGTAAATTGGTAAATTGGTGAATTTTTTATAAGATGGTAAATTGGTGAATTTTTTTATCATCTGGAGCATATTGTTATAATTGTTGTCTTGAGCATCTTATAGTCGTATTATTATTATTATTGTTGGTTGGTTCTCTATTGTTGGTTGGTATTGTGAAAGAGGATTGGCATTGCTATTGAGATTATTTGGTCGGCCAGGCACGGGGATGTGGAAGAGCCGTGGTCCTGCGTGGTTTTGGCCGGCCAGGCACGGTGGCGTTTGGGGTTTGACCGTGGACTTGAGCAGTATACATATTTTGTCGGTTGTGTTGTGGTTCGGTGTTGGCGTGTTGTCGCAAACGGTTTGGCCATGTGTATGAGATGGTCTTTGGCTTGTGTTTCTTGATTATATCTCATTGCAGGTTATCGTATTATTATTGTTGTTTAGTTATCCTACTCAACCTCGTGGTTAATCGTGTATTCGTGAACACCTGTGATGAACCAAATACTGGGGAGCAGATTTATTTTAGGTTAGCTTGTGTGAAGTGCTAAATGCTTGAAGGGGAGCTTGGGACGTTGATCATCACTTGAGTCTAGAGGTCATCTTAACTTATTCAGACACTATTTAGTTAATTTTCGCTGCAGTTGTTTTAAACGTATTTTGTATTATTCATTTAACTCGTTGGAACTTTTGTAATAAAACCATTTGAGGCACTTTTATTATATCATCTTAAAGTACTTTGTTAATTTTTTGTCTTTATACTTACTACCTCAGGCAACTAAGATGGTAACACCTTTATTTATTTGGAAATGCCTTGCTAAAGGCTCTTAAATAAATCGGGGTGTTACAGCTGATGTCTTCACCAAAGCTCTCAGTTAGCATATGGATTCTCAGTTTGTTTCCAAGTTAGGTCTTGTGAATTCTTCCCTAAGTCCAACTTGGGGAGGGGGTGTTGAGATATTTGTCAGCAATAAGTTTGTTGCTTCACTCGCCAGCTCACATCTAGCTCACATCTCATCACCAACAACCTACAAATTCTGTTACAAGTTTGTTAGAATAGTTTACCTTTCTAGCTTTGTATATAAATACTCAGTTGATCTTTCATTATAAGTTAACACAATATAATCAATAAAACTCTCCTTTATTTACCTTGTTGTTCATGATCTTTACTAAATTGTTCTAGATTCTTCTATACTCCATCTCTCCATTAATGGAGGAAAGCTGAGATAGAAGAAATTCTACATCACAAATTCTTGTTAAAAATTAATGTACATGAGAATAATTTATATAAGGATCCGAATTTTAATAAATTTTGCGATAAATTCCTAAACTTTCTTTTATAGACTTTGAGGACCTCAATTTGCTTATTGGACAAAAATGCCCTTTCAATATTTTTCTTGAAAAAAATTTTGTAAACAATGAAGATATATAATAAAATAAAATGAGTCCAATTTTATTTTTTTATTTACAATTATTGTTAATACAATTCTAAATAGCTAGATTGACGAGTTAAACTTTAAAACTTAACGCGTAAAGTGCAATTTTATTGTTATCGATCTATGATTATAGGTAGGGCTGTTCACGATTAATGAACTGTAAAAATAGAACAAAAAAACCGATAACCACGCAAACATCCTTACTAGAGGCGAAGGACAGGTATGACCGGCCGGGCCGCGGCCCCGGCGGACTTTGAAAAAAATATTTATACATAAAATAAATTGAAATTAAAAAACAAATATCCTTAATCTTCTCCATATTCTTCTTCGATGCATATTAGGGAAAGGAATGTTAAATTTGTAAACAAAGGAATTGCAAAATAAATTAAAAAAATAACTACCATAATTAAAAAATTGATATTCTTAAAGGGACATGCTAAATCCCGCACATCATTTTACTTTATCCCGCACACTTTTCTCCCTTATCCCGAATATACCCTTCTCATTTCTCAACCCCTAGCAAAAGTAAAACAAGAGAGAGAATCATGAGAAATGAAAACCCTAATAAATTAATTTCACCGGCGGACTCTCCAACCACACTCCCTGCTCCGACATCCTCCCTCATCACCCTACACCATCGGCGACCACCTCTTTGCACACTCATCCTTGCGCTGACCCGTACGCTTGTGACACTACCAGTCGACCCCGACAATACCCCTCACAATCGACGCCCGCCACAACCTTTCCCTGCACTAGGACGCCGCACTCAACTCTTCCCTGTGGCCTGCACTAGGACGCCGCCCCATCAAAAAACCGGCGACGGTGTAAGGGAATGTCGACAGCAACAATAAGGGGTTGGGTAATGGCGACGGTTGAATTGACGGCAGATATTGGGTGATGAACGGGGAAGAGGTTGAATTGGCGGCGGATATTGGGTGGACGGCGCGGTGATGGTGGAGTTGGTCGGCTAAGGGGAGGCATGGTAAACCTAAAAGTATTTCGACTCTGGCTAAAATTTGGTCCGAGCTTCGTCCCTGATCCTCACTCTTATCAAAAGTAGTTAGGGTTAACAGACAAGGAATTGATGGACAAATTACGTTGACAAAGCAAGCTTAACATTGTAAAAAGTTGAAATCAAAAATGTAAATTCGATGCAATAGTCTATGTTACTAGTGCTTTAGAGAAAAAGATTAATGCACACATTATGTGATAAAATAAAGAAAGAAATTATTGTACCCAAAATTTTCATGATTGAAGAAACTGACTGTTAGGGTTAACAGATAAAATTGAACCGATCATGCACTGAAAAAAATTTGTTTGTGTTCAATTATACTTCACCATTTTGACGAACCAGTTGGTTGGTTAACCGATTCGATTTACCATAGTGTTAATGAACACTCTAATTATTATAGTTTTGACCGGCTAATTTTGTTTTATATTTTATTTGTTTTGTTTGTTTATATATATATAATGTTCCAACAAAATATTAATTAATATGTAAGGGTAGTTTAGTCAAAAAAACAAAATGAGGTCCTTAAAGTGTCTAAAAGAGAGTTTGGGTCCTTATCGCAAAGTTTTAGCAAAGTTCGGGTTCTTACTAGTTTTAAACCCGTGCAAAAAATGCACGAGTCGTATTGTCGTAGTAGCAAGTGCTATTATTGGATACAAGAGTTAAATAGTTTAGAATTTAAAATGTGTACTCACTATGCTAAATATTTTATTTATGATATACATTACTTTTTATAATGAAAAACAATAAAAATACCCATTTATCAAGACTACACGTATATGGCTGACCATTTACATTTAAATTCCATTATAATATGTTTATTAAAGTGTCTATTTGGTCGGTCCAATTTTGTATAACTATTAATTATCAGCCTAAGTGTGATCTCGTTTATTAAAATTATTCGATCATTATTAATTATAAAATCCTTTCAATAATATTAGACATTACATAAATACGAATTTTAGTTAAGTAATTTATAATTTGACGCTATTACTACCCTTCCCTTTCGACTTTCGTTGGCTTTTGTATTAAAACTAAAGGTAAATAATTGACCGAAACGAAGGCAGTATGAAATAATTTAATTATGATTATCATTAAACTGCTACTATAGATAGAACTATGTTACAACCGTTTACGATAGATGTATATAAGAACATATCAACTTGATAACGCAAATAAAATACTCCGTATTAATTTATCCTTAAATGGCTCAAATACGATACATCGTTTATGATAAATATATATGGGAACATATCAACTTTGTTAACGCAAATAAAATATTCCGTATTAAGTTATCCTCAAATGGCTCAAATACAATACATCGTTTATGATAAATGTATATGAAAACATATCAACTTGTTAACGCAAATAAAATACTCTGTATTAAGTTATCCTAAAATAGCTCATATACGATCCAAGAAAATAGTAGGATGATACTCCGTATTATAGAAGCAGATACAATTGGGTTCATAACCAAATCATATACTCCTAGTACTTAGAAAGAGACAAATACGGACTACTATTATATTTTTGCAACATAATTAATTAACCTAGTTACTTTTATATTTCACCTAGCTCACCATCACTCTCATACTATCTCTCTTTTTTTTTTTTACCTTCTTTCACAGATTTAAATTTTCAGTCTGTTAATTAATTCATCTTATATATTCAAAATAATTATCAAAATCCTTAGCCAAAAAATATTCGATCAAGTGAATCTGAAAATTTGTTGATATGAAGTTGAATATTTTCATATTTGATTAAGTGTTCGATGTGATAATGTTAAATGTTTTCTTCAGTTTGCTCAACTCATCAATTCGGTAAGAGTACATGCATGTTGTTGATGTCGATTTGTAATATTTTCTGGGATTAATGATAATTTTAGTGTGTTTGTGACTTCTAAAGAGTCTATTGATCCAAAATACTCAAGGGGGGGGGGGGGGTGAATTGAGGATTTAAAACTATTGAATGCTTTTTCGATTGTGCGTATGTAATTGATTATTTAAAGTTTATTGATTAAACTTTAACTAATCAACTAATGAATGTAAAACGAAATAAACAAACAAACGAAAGAGAGGAGACACACGGTTTTTGAAGTGGTTCAGTTTCACAAGTCGAAACCTACGTCCACTATTCTCGATTAATAAATTTAGTACCTTTCTACGGATTACAAATTTACTAACTCAACTCGTACAACTAACTCTAGTTGTAACTCAATGAGTACCGTTAAATACTCGAGTGACTAACTTACGCTAATAAGAAAGCACTAATTATTCTAACAAAGGTTCACGTTAATGAACAAGTAGGAAATCAACTAAGCACTATTATCTTATAACGATAACAATAAAACGAGTATACGAGTTTAAAACACACGACCTTTCAAAAATAACAAATCGGTTTTTCTGCTTGAAAACACACGGTTTGCTTTGTAAAATTAAAATCAATTTTTATGCTTAAGGTCTCTACTTTAAATGTTGTAAAAAGCAAAGTATTTATAGGAAAGAAAGAGCAAGACAATTCGGTTTATAGAAACCCTAATTGGCCGAATAAAAGAGATATGTTAACAAATCATATCTTCTATTATCTCTTTCCTAAAAGCCTTAAAAGATAATAAAGAATATTCCTAAAGATAGAATATAATCTATTCAAATATTATCTTTACTATAAATTCTAAGATATGATAAGATTTCCTAAAACAAGAATATCTTTTATCATAAACAAATATATTGAATAAGATATATAAGATATGTAAAGATATTATAGAATAAAATCTTTACCAAATATATCCTAGGTAACACAAGATGTCACGGCTCATAAGCCTCGTGACTCGTGCAAACCCTAGCTCAATATATGGGTTAGAATTTAGAATTTAAGAGAGGCTTTGTTAAAATCCTAATTAGTAGCATAGTCCAACTCATTAGTAGAACCATCAAGACCACTAATCAACGTTCAACATAAAACCAAACTCCGCACTAAACCGGACTTAATTAAATAAATACTTTTATCAAAACATTTAAAATAAAATTTAAACAATTTTCAAAACAATTTTTGAAACATTATAAGTCGTGTATTAAACTCAGCATCTCAATGTTATACTAGGAGAGCTATAACATTGAGCTCTTTTACTAGTAATGTTATAGCTGCAAAGCTATAACTTTACCAATTCAAGAAACTCATTCTTGATTACCATCACGAGATAATCACCTATACTATTATAATATTCAAGGAGATCTTCGAGTATAGGCTACGTCATCATCCAAGCTTGATTAATCTTTAGACGAACTTCATCTTCATATAAATCTTGAATGAATCTTTAAATCGTTTGATCTTGAATAGAGGCTTGAACATTTCATACTATCATCACAATCTTCTTTGTTGCTTGCTTGTAATAAGTTGATTCTAAAACACATAGATAAACGATTACACGCAACAAGTATATAAAATATAAAACACCTTGACATCATCAAAACAAAAACATATAAGCTATATGGTCCGACAAATTCCCCCTTTTTGATGATGGCAAGCCTCCTAAAATTGTGGCTAAGTACGTAGGTCCCCCTTAATATAATACAGTCATCTTAATAATAAAGATCAACGCAAGATCAACACGATTTATCAAAAACCGAAACTTTAAGGACTTTAAGAGACAATCGGTCTTGACAAGGAGCAAGCTTAGGTAGATGCTTACTATAGACGTTCTTTCCCCCTCTTGACATCATCGAAAAGCTCAGAACAAATCAAAAATGACTAGAATAATATAGGACGAGACAAGAGATAAAACGTCATAGAAATTAATATTATCATACATAACTAAAAGCATCGAGAAGCTTAACTATTAAACAAACTTAAGAAAACATGTTTTAAAGCCGATGGGCCGAATGGAACACATGTTCAAAGAAACACTTGGGCCATAATCCACAAGTGCATGCCAAAATTGGGCCGAATGATAAGTTTGTGAAACACACCATAAGAAAATGAAAAAGAAAGCTAAAAAAGACAAGGCTAAATATGGTAAGGCAGGGGTAGATCAAATGTTGCGGGTCTTATATGGGTTCACGTAGTCGGGCCGAGTACGATGCTCTAAGGCATCTAGACTATCAAAAGAGCTCCGCACAAGTTGGGACATACTTTGAAGACTCCGTTCAAAGTTAAGCACCTTCAAGGACAAAGATTTTGTGGCCTCCAATGTAAGCGATTGATCACTAGCCATAGCCTTTCCGTGCATGACCAACGCTCCACCTTGACTCGTGAGAAATGTAAGACGGTCACCATGTGGGATCACTTACCCACGGATTGCCTTCAATTCCCGTTCAAAACCCTCTAACCTCTTATCCACCGCATCCATCCAAGAATAAACCCGAGAAGCATCCAAACCCGACTCTAACAACCGAGATGGTCCAACCAGTGACAATACCGTAGCCAAGTTGGTTGAATGCTCCTCAAACTTCTCCATTAAACCACTCATAAACCCTTCCAATTTCGCCTCCATAGTCCCCAAACCCAAATCACCCGGGGTTTTCTCAACATCCTTAACAATAAGTAACTCGGGTCCATCAACAACAAGACCAATAAGCTTGATCAACCGATCACACATGCAATCCCGTGCACTTACACCGTAACTATCCCGTCCCACCACTTGTTTTATCTCCAACAACCGAGACACCCACATCCCATATGGTAAGTCGATTGTTGTACTTAATTTTTCCTTGGTAACCGTGAGACTCGTTTGAATGATACGATGCAACACAAGACTTGCCAAATTCACTTTTTGTCCCTCCAACCATGAATAGATTACAATAGCCTCATAACTAGAAACTTTATCACGACCTCCTCTCCCAAGACAAACAACCGTGTTCCAAAGAAAGTTCAAGAGGAACTTGATTTTTGCCAAGAGAGGACGAACCACAATATTACCTCCGTCCGTCCCAACCTCCTCAAAATACCTTTTAACTAACATCTCCTTTTCACTCACCACATTAGACCATTCAAGACTCGGATTAACTTCAATTCCGTCATCGGGAACCGAAAAAGCAGAGCAAAAATCCAAAACAGAGACCGTCACATCAACCCCATTAACCACCGCATGCAAGACTCCCTTCTTAATTGACACACTATCAAAGAATTGAATAACTTGAACTGGATAAATAGGACCCGAAAATTGACTAATGTGACTCCACCCTTGAAAATCAAGAAAATCAACAAAGAACTTAAGAGCGGGAACATTAATCAACCAAGATTTCGGATAATACCTTCCTCCATGAATAGAATACCTCAAAACACAACTAACAAGGATGCTTTCGTCATGAGTAAGCCGAACACGATTTAACCCTTCCTTTGTTGTGGCTTTCGAAACATCCCGAAGCAAGGTACGAGCAACACCGTTCCAAACAATAACCTCAGGTTCCTCCACATCTTCACCTTCATCAACAATTACGTTATTTTTCCCTTTAAAAAGACGGCGCCTTTTACCCTCGGACATCGACTCGTCCCGACCACGAAACAGGGGCGTAGTTGGGTTTGGTTGAGGTGAAGGAAAATTAGTGGAATTATGATCATGAGATGGTAGTGGTGATGATGGTTTGTAAAAGTGGCGGCTTTGTTGATGGCGGGTTGATGATCGGGTTTTTGCATGGTTAGGATTCATTGTGATGGTGATTGTTGAGTAAAGGAAGTGATGGTGATGGTTGTGTAAAGGAGGTGATGGTGATGATGGTAAATATTTTGAGAAGTGAAAAAGTTATGCAAGTGGGTTGTGGGTATGGTTTACACGGCAAAGGGAGGGGGTAATTATATGACTAGGGTTAGATGGTATAAGGCAAGTGGCATCCTAGTCTATGGTAATAAGGTGAGTGATTAATTTTGGTAAGTGTCAAATAGTGATAGGAGTTATGGTAGGTATAGGAGATTAGGTGATAGAATTTATATAGTAAAGGATAAAATTTAGGATGTTGAATTGTATATGGAAAGACTAGCCGTGTAACATGGAAGGTAATTTTAAGAAAATTTGTATGTGATTTGGAAAGATCAAAGATATGGTGTGTCTTATATATTTGATAAGGAATTAAGTTTGTATAGATAATAAAATTCTAAATAACAAATAGAAATTTATGATAAATATATATTCCTATAAACGAAATTATTCATCCAACGCAATATACGGACACAGTCATACAATCTTAACTTAACTAGTCAGTCATAGGAAAATTGAACGTGTATAGAAACTTAGGTACCACTGATTAAACCAATTTCCAACCGTAAAGTCTCAAATCGTTCTCTAGCTAATGATTTTGTCAAAATGTCTGCCCATTATTTTTCAGTACTACAAAATTCAAGTTTTATATTCCCCTTCTCAACATGGTCTCAAACAAAATGATGTTTTATTTCAATGTGTTTGGTACGTGAATGTTGTGCGGGATTTTTAGAAATAATTATTACACTAGTATTATCACATAAAATAGGAATACATCCTACATCAATACCATAATCACGTAATTGTTGCTAAAGCCATAACAGTCGAGTACATACCATCCTGCAAAGAATATATTCGGCTTGGCAGATTGAGAGAGCAACTGAATTTTGCTTCTTCGAACCCCACGTAATGATACACGGTCCGACAAAGGTGGCGACACCCGACGTACTTTTTCTGTCTAGAGAACATCCTGTATAATCGGCATCAGAATAACCGACTAGATCAAAATTACACTCCATCGGATACCATAAATATAGCTTGGCCGTTCCAATTAAATATCGTAAAATTCGTTTTACGGCCGTCATATGCGATTCTTTGGGAGACGATTGATATCTCGCACAAACGCATAAGCTAAACATAATATCAGGTCTACTTGCGGTCAAATATAACAATGACCCAATCATTCCACGGTAAGTAGTTTCATCAACTGATTTACCGTCTTCATCCAATGTCAATTTCTTGTTCTCGACCATTGGAGTACGCATAGCATGAGAATTTTCCATTCCGAATTTTCCATTCCGAATTTTCGAATTAATTCCTTAATATATTTCTGTTGATGGATTTTAATGCCTTCACTGGTTTGTTGTATTTGTAGACCTAGGAAGAATTTTAATTCTCCCATCATACTCATCTCGAACTCAGAGGTCATTAACTCAGAAAAATATTTGCACAAGCTTCGGTTGGTTGATCCAAAGATAATGTCATCGACGTATATTTGAACAACTAAAAGGTCAGAGTCCTCGGATTTTAGAAATAGGGTTTTATCAACAGATCCTCTACTGAATCCACTGTCAAGTAGAAACTTGGATAATCTGTCGTACCAAGCCCTAGGTGCTTGTTTCAATCCGTATAAGGCCTTATCCAACTTGAAGACGTGATCTTCAAATTTGCTATTTTTAAATCCGGGAGGTTGTTCAACGAAGACTTCTTCCTGTAAATACCCATTCAGAAATGCTGTCTTGACGTCCATCTGGAAGAGCTTTATTCCTTTATGTGCAGCGACGGCTATTAGAAGTCTAATAGCTTCAAGACGAGCGACAGGTGCGAAGGTCTCGTCATAATCTATTCCTTCTTGTTGATTATAACCTTGGACCACCAATCTTGCTTTATTTCTGATAATGACTCCGGCATCATCTAATTTGTTCCTAAAAACCCACCTTGTTCCAATGACAGATCGATCCTTTGGTCTAGGAACTAAATGCCAAACCTTGTTTCTTTCGAACTGTTGTAGCTCTGCTTCCATAGCTATAATCCAATCAGATTCAGCAAGAGCTTCATTGATATTTGTTGGTTCGATCATGGATAGAAAAGAGTAGAAAGAGCAGAAGTTATTCAGGGAACGTCTAGTTTGAACACCCTTCTTAATATTCCCTAGAATATTGTCCATGGGGTGTGAGCTCTTGTATTTCCACTTTGTTGAAGTACTTGGTTCATCATCATTATTTTAGCTTGACCCAACTTCATTTGGCTCGGAATTGGAGGAAGTTCCCCCTGAATCCAATCCGGGTGTTGTATTAGAACCGATTATAACCTCGGATTCTACACCTTGATTTGGATTCAATGTTATAATAACATCATCTATAACATTGGTTTGGGAATCCTTATTTTGAGTCAATGTTATAGTATCATCAACTATAACCTTGGTTTTCTCCTTTTTATCTTTTGAAGAACGATCAAGTTCATCATTCATTCCTTCAATCTCATTATCCTCCAATTCTAGTTCCGGGCGATCGTCTCTTGAGAGACGGAAGTCGGGTTCATCCAAGTCTTCTTCCTCATCCTGTACAGGCTTATCAAACACGTTATCCTCATCAAAAATGACGTGGACACTTTCTTCAATACAAAGAGTTCTTTTATTGAAGACTTTGTAAGCCTTACTATGATCTGAGTATCCTACGAAAATCGCATCATCACTCCTAGGGTCGAATTTACTTAGACGGTTTTTACCATTATTATGAACAAAGCATTTACTCCCAAAGCAACGAAGATGGGAGATATTAGGTTTACGGCCTTTAAGGAGTTCGTAGGGAGTTTTCTTAAGAATAGGTCGAATCATAGCACGATTATGGATATAGCAAGAAGTACTAATGGCTTCAGCCCAAAAGTTACGAGGTAAACCACTACACAAAAGCATTGTACGCGCCATATCTTCCAAAGTTCTATTCATACGTTCAACGACACCGTTTTGTTGAGGAGTTCTTGGTGCAGAAAAGTTGTATACTACACCATTAGCCCTACAATATTCTATGAAAGTTTGATTGTCAAACTCAGTGCCATGATCCGTACGAATAGATACTAGATTAGTCTTATATTTGTTTTGAACACGTTTCATAAGACAATCAAATTCATCAAATGTTTCGTCTTTTGAATGAAGAAAGATAGGCCATACATACCTTGAGTAATCGTCTACAAGAACAAAGACGTACCTAGATCCTCCTCTATTCCTTACCTTCATTGGTCCACATAAATCCATGTGTACTAATTCCAACGCTTGATTTGTGCTTACTACTCTTTTCGGTTTGAACGATGATCTTACTTGTTTGCACCTTGCACACGTGTCACACATCTTTTCTTGGTCGAACTTAATATTGGGTAACCCTTCAACCAAGTCCCACTTCTTGATCTTGTTCAAGGTTAGTGAGCTAATGTGACCAAACCGTTTATGCCATAAACAAGGATCATCAAGAGTAACTTTCATGCATGAAAAAGAGTTAGTAGGCACAGCATTTAAATCTACCATATAGACATTTCTTTTCATGTGGCCTTCTAGAATAACATTGCTAGTTCCTTCAATAATAATGCGACAACTATCAGTATGAAAAACTACTTTGTTACCTTTGTCGCATAGTTGAGATATGCTTAGCAAGTTGTGTTTTAGTCCATCCACAAGATAAACGTCACTGATCGCGTGGGACTTAGAAATTCCGATTTTGCCAACACCAATTACTTTTCCTTTTTTGTTGTCCCCGAACGTCACTTTTTCTCCATTGAAGGGCTTGAGTGAAAGAAATAGATTCTTATCTCCGGTCATGTGTCTTGAACATCCACTATCAAGATACCATTGATTGTTTTCTTTCACTGCTTCCTGCAGAAAGGATTAGATACAGTTTTTAGGTACCCAAGCTAAGTTGGATCCCTTATGATTAGTTACTCTATATACTAAATCTTTTCGAATCCAAACTTGTCTAATAACCGTTTTTCTAACCCTTGGTTTATTTGGCTTGGGAGGAGTTCTAGGGTTAGGGTTTTCTCTTGGTCTAGGAATTTCTCTAGGTCTTTCATGACTTTTTCCCTAGTGAATAGGTTTACTAGGTTGAGATCAACAAGGGTTTTGTGAGGTGCTAGGTTTTTTAGTGTAGTCGAAGGCCATGTCATAGAACCAACGAAATTTATTGTTCCTTTCTTCGTTAGGTTCGTTAATGGGGGTTTCATCCTCGTCAACTGTGTCAACAGTTTTAGCATGGTCGGCATTTTTTTGTATATCATGAGCCTTTTTTACACAATTGACTTGGATGTGACCCGTATGACCACAGTAATTGCAAATCAGATATTCAGGAAGATCAGCATACTTCCTTTTTCTGAAATCAAAATCCGAAGGTGTTGATTTGCATTTAGTATGATCTCTACGGCTGTCGCACTCATGTCCTAATCACATCTTCATATTATTGTCAGATTGTTCGGTTAGGAAGTTTAGGACTTTTGTGCTACCCTCCCACTTATCATGGACCTTCCTAGCATGTAGAAGTAGATCCTTTAGGGTTTTAATCTCTTCTTGACATTTCGTGTGCTCTACATCATTATCCTTTTTAAAGTTATCACGAAATTCTTGGAATCGTTTGTTAAGAATGAATACAATATCGGAAAGTTGTTTCTTAACATTGATCATGTCGGTCTTAGATTCCTTTAATTGCTTTGAAAGGGAATCTATCTCTTTCTTTTGGTCTAAGATCACTGCTTCATCAGATGTGATCCTAGTTTCCAAAAGTTCTTTGGCTTTTCTAAGTTCTAAAGTTATAGCTTCATTAGCTATAACTTTGGCTTGAAGGTGCTTGATGTTAAGCTTTAGGTCGGAAGTTAGAGCTTCATTAGCTATAACTTTGGACTCTAATTCCTTCTTTTCAGCCATAGTAGAGTCTAACGTTGTTGCTTTCTCGGCTATCACCTTAGACTTCAACTTCTTAGCCTTAGCCTTCAGAGTGCAATTCTCTTCTGCAATTTCGAGAATCTGTTCCTTTAGATCTTTTAGCTCCAAGTCCTGTTCGTGACACTTATCGAGAGATTGTTCAAAGAATTCAATTAAAGCACTTTTAGACAATTTCTTAACGCGTTTTTTAAGCTCAAGATAACTTACCTCTTCATCGTCATCTTCGTCTGATTCTCCGAGAAAGCAATAGTTTGAATGAGAGTTTGTGCTTTCATCGTCGCTGTCAGAGATTAGGTCAAGACTAACACTGCTGAGACAAAGGTTGGCTACTTCGTCGTTTCAGATTCCTCGTCATCTTCTGAGTCAAGGTCTCCCCAACACCACGCCATCATAACTTGTTTGAATTCTCTCTTTGTCTTCTCACGTTTTGTCTTGTCCTTAATCTTCTCCCATGTTGGACAATCCTTGATCATATGACCAAATTCTCCACACTTGAAGCAACCTTTATTTGTGAAGGACGACTTTGATTCAGTAACTTTTTGTTGGATGATTTGTTGTTGTTGTTGTTGTTGTAGGATGATTTTGTTTGTTTGTTTCGAAATATCTTATTTTTGAAACGGCGTGCAAACAGAATAGTTTTATCCTCTAGTTCAGAGTCAACTTATTCGCTCTTCAAGGCCATACTCTTATTTCGGCTTGGTTCAGCGTCATCTTTGTTAAGAGTAATTTCATGGGCCATGAGAGCACCGATGAGTTCTTGATAGAATAGGTTTTCAAGATCTCGTGATTCCTCCATTGCAGTGACTTTAGCACGCCACTTCTTAGTCAGGCTCCTAAGAACCTTTCTAGCAATGTCCTCAGTACTGAATTTCCTACCTAGGTTTTTCAGTTCGTTTATGATGCTTGAAAACCTTGCGGACATACTATCTAAGGACTCATTAGGCTCCATAATGAATAGCTCATATTTTTGCATCAGCAAATCTATTCGGTGCTTCTTAACAATGGAAGTACCTTCATAAGCTAGTTCAAGCTCATCCCATATCTCCTTGGCCGTAGATCATGAAGAAAACCGATCAAACTCTGTAGAAGTCATTCCGTTTTGCAGGAGACTTATTGCTTTGGAGTTCTTTTCGGCCTTCTTGTAGTCGGCCTCGACATAGTCCTCTTCTTTCTTTTCATAGGTAGTGCCTTCCTCGGACGCCACAAGAATTTTGTGCGGTCCGTTTTGGATAATCCTCCAGCACTCCCAATCGTGACCTTTCACACAGTGAGTCATCATGTTTTTCTACAATCCATAATTCTTCCCATAAAAAACGGGACACTTGAGATATTTGGAATCCATTTATCACGTGATAGGCAGCGGAATATAAAACGATAAGATAAATGAAAAACAAGATAGATCAGCCTCTTTCCGGTTAGGCAATCAAGAGCACGAGGCTCTGATACCAATTGAAGAGTCTATTGATCCAAAATACTCAAGAGGGGGGGGTGAATTGAAGATTTAAAACTATTGAAAGCTTTTTCGATTGTGCGTATGTAATTGATTATTTAAAGTTTATTGATTAAACTTTAACTAATCAACTAATGAATGTAAAACGAAATAAACAAACAAACGAAAGAGATGAGACACACGGTTTTTAAAGTGGTTCAGTTTCACAAGTCGAAACCTACGTCCACTATTCTCGATTAATAAATTTTGTACCTTTCTACGGATTACAAATTTACTAACCAAACTCGTACAACTAACTCTAGCTGTAACTCAATGAGTACCGTTAAATACTCGAGTGACTAACTTACGCTAATAAGAAAGCACTAATGATTCTAACAAAGGTTCACGTTAATGAACAAGTAAGAAATCAACTAAGCACTATTATCTTATAACGATAACAATAAAACGAGTATACGAGTTTAAAACACACGACCTTTCAAAAATAACAAATTGGTTTTTCTGCTTGAAAACACACGGTTTGCTTTGTAAAATTAAAATCAATTTTTATGCTTAAGGTCTCTACTTTAAATGTTGTAAAGAGCAAAGTATTTATAGGAAAGAAAGAGCAAGGCAATTCGGTTTATAGAAACCCTAATGGCCGAATAAAAGAGATATGTTAACAAATCATATCATCTATTATCTCTTTCCTAAAAGCCTTAAAAGATAATAAAGAATATTCCTAAAGATAGAATATAATCTATTCAAATATTATCTTTACTATAAATTCTAAGATATGATAAGATTTCCTAAAACAAGAATATCTTTTATCATAAACAAATATATTGAATAAGATATGTAAAGATATGTAAAGATATTATAGAATAAAATCTTTACCAAATATATCCTAGGTAACACAAGATGTCATGGCTCATAAGCCTCGTGACTCGTGCAAACCCTAGCTCAATATATGGGTTAGAATTTAGGTTTTAAGAGAGGCTTTGTTAAAACCCTAATTAGTAGCATAGTCCAACTCATAAGTAGAACCATCAAGACCACTAATCAACGTTCAACATAAAACCAAACTCCGCACTAAACCGGACTTAATTAAATAAATACTTTTATCAAAACATTTAAAATAAACTTTAAACAATTTTTGAAACATTATAAGTCGTGTATAATAAACTCATCATCTCAATGTTATAGTAGGAGAGCTATAACATTGAGCTCTTTTGCTAGTAATGTTATAGCTGCAAAGCTATAACTTTACCAATTCAAGAAACTCATTCTTGATTACCATCACCTATACTTTTCTAATCTTCAAGGAGATCTTCGAGTATAGGCTACGTCATCATCCAAGCTTGATTAATCTTTAGACGGACTTCATCTTCATATAAATCTTGAATGAATCTTTATATCGTTTGATCTTGAATAGAGGCTTGAACATTTCATACTATCATCACAATCTTCTTTGTTGCTTGCTTGTAATAAGTTGATTCTAAAACACTTAGATAAACGATTACACGCAAGAAGTATATAAAATATAAAACACCTTGACATCATCGAAACAAAAACATATAAGCTATATGGTCCAACAACTTCTTAGTTTCAATTTGTTTTCGCTAATTAAAGTCCTCTAATATGTTTTTCAAAATATTTACTTTAAATGCTTTCGTTTTGTTAATTTTCTAAAGAGAGATATTTTTGTTCCGTTTTCTGCAATAATTAGTCCAATTAAATTGTATTCAACGTATTTCAAAGATTATACTTTGTTAATATTCTCAAGATTTTCACGTTTGTACATAAAGTGCATGATGGATTTATAATATCATCTGATGCTTGAAATTTTTCTTTGAATCATTTTTTTTTTGCAATTTTATTTCGTTTTTTTTTTTCGAAAATCATTTGATGTATAATGTATGGTTTTTAATGTAAGTATAAATATAAAAAGGAATAATTATGAAGAGATGAGACCCCACATAAGAAAAAAAAAAAAAAAAAAAAAAAAAAAGCAAACAACCAATAGGAATCCTTTAAAAAAACTCAACTTTTATACTATGTAGATTGTATGGTTAACTCATTTACAACCGGATTATAAAATCATCCAAATCAACAATTTTTTTGCGATGATAGTACATATCATCCATTCGTTGTCACTTATAACGGTTAAAAGACTAATTGATTATTGGATAATTTCCTTGTCTGATGTTAATAAATTCCCTACGTATGGGTGCTTTAAACATAACTCCACCATATAATTTATTTAATTTTGGATAATTCAAAGCGAAAAGTATGGAAACAAAAACTAAATTAAATTTCCTTTACATAAGGCATTGCATGCAATATAATCAGTCTCTACATTTAAATTATAAATATGATAAATGGATTTAATATATTTTCAATTAAATTTGTACAAATCAATATTATTTAAATACATTGTTTCATAGTACTACCTAATTGTTGTATCATTAACCCCCCCCCCCCCAAAAAAAAGTTCAATATATATCATTATATTAAAACTTAAGATAAAAATATGGGTTACGCTTATGTTGATATTTAGGCACTGTAGGCATTTCAGGTACCAGATTTGGTCAAAGTAGCTTGTTTGACTAAAACGTGAAAAGGTAACTGATAAGGTAGCTGAAAATTAGGAACTGATAAGGTAACTGATTATATAAAAAAAAAGTTTGGCAAACTAACTGAAAAGGTAACTGATTTTGATGAAATAACGTAAAAGGATATAATAATTATTTAATAGTATAGATTTAAAGGGTAAAAACGGAAAATCAAACCAAATCAGATACCTGAAATCTCAAATGCTACTCTAGGTAGCATTTCATTCCAGGTAGCTTATTTGGTTAAATAAGCTACTTGCCAAACGCTTACAAAAAAATAAGGTACCTGAAATTTTGGTCAAATAAGCTATTTTGACCAAATCAGGTACCTGAAATGACTTACCAAACGGAGCCTTCAGCTACCTTTCAGGTTTCAGCTACATTTTCAGTTAGTTTTACCAAACAGAGCCTTAGGGACAATTACAGCTACGCTAATATGTACTAATTAAGCTTATGGTCCCAGTATTAAACAAAAATATTTTCATGACTTCTATTTTTATTAACTGTATGTTAAGACATACCAAAAATTGAGCCCAACCATTTCAATTTGAAGTGTCCTGATCTACAGAATATTTTGACTCATTGTAAAAATAGAAGATAGAAAAAAAAAAGCCAAACTTTAATAATTTGAAATATAAGTTTAATCTTACCATTTATAATAAAAATTAAAAATTAAAAATTAAACACGAACATGAAAAGTGTATTTAAATAATATAAATTTCTGCAAATCTAAAAGAAAATATTTTTAATTTTTAAAAATATAATAAACTAAGTAATAAGTACAAAGTATTACTATATGTTAATAATAATAATAATAATAATAATAATAATAATAATAATAATAATAATAATAATAATAATAATAATAATAATAATAATAATGATAATGATAATGATAATGATAATGCGGCATAGTGGGAACTAGTTACAAACATAGATATGAAAAAGAAGCCAACGGGATTGAATGTTTTATAATTTGGCAAAATGAAAAAGAAAAAAAAGGGTATGATGCAATAGCATGAAATATTGCAAGGTATATAATATTCCATATCAGTTACAAACATATATATTTAATAAATAGAAGCCAACGTAAAATTAATAGTGTCTTAATAAATTGTTCCCAATACAAATTAATTTTATTTTCAGATCATAAATGTTTTAAAAATTGTCATTACTTTAATTAATCTTTTAATAGGTATTGTTGCATATTTGGATGGAAACGTACCATCGAAATAAATATTTTATAAAACTATATGGAATAGACACATTAGAAATTAAATAAATACTATATGACTAATTTATTGTCATTATCGGTGTTTCTATCAAAAGAAATAAGATATGCAAAATAATGTTGAAGAAAATGGTTGTGGTGGGGTCATGATTTTAAAAAAGAATTTTTCTTTCCCTGGATCAAGGAACCAATAGGATAGCTTAAAAAAAACTCATCGTTTATATATAGGAGATTATTGCCTTATCGAAGTAAATCACCCTTAATTATTACAAATATATACTTAAAAAAAACAAGACTAATTGATTATTATATGCTTTTAAAAAGCGTTTAAACTGATACTTATTAATGTTGTTTAGGAATGTAACTTATTTGAGCCGGCTCGCCGAGCCCTCGAAATGGGCTTGGTCGAAGCTTGGGGCCTCGTGCTCGATCAAACCGAGCCCGAGCTTGAGCCGAGTTTTCCTAAGTACGACTCAAGCCCGATCGAACTCAGTAAGGCTAGACTCGAAAGCTCGTTTGGGCTCATTTATAATTTTTATATTGTGATATTAGTTTTATTTATAAATTATATGTTATTTAAGCATTTTTTAAGTTATTATAATATATTATTTTTTCATATTTTATAATCTTTTTTTTTAAATATTTATATTTAGTTTCAGCTTCGAGCCGAACCCTAGTTCGAGCTAAAACTTATGAGCCAAAGCCAAGGCTACCCGAGCTCGAGCTCAGCTCAGCTCGTTACGGCCCTAAATTCTTGTTTGATCATTTTATTCCAATTACCACTAGTCGTAATGTAATACCACGTTTTTCTAAGTCTTGTTACTCAGCCGAATAGGGCTAACTCGGCCGAGTAATGCGTCGTGTATTTCTGGTCAGGCTACTGTCCAGGAATACTCGGTCGAGTATTGGAATACTCGGCCGAGTAGGGGATACTCGGCCGAGTATACTCTATACTCGACCGAGTATCCGGTCTGATGATGTTTATTTCCGCGGCTTGATTTAGAGAGGATTACAGTTATCTAAACGAGATTTACAGTTTCTTAATCACTTTTACCGAAACCTAAACTTTCAACGTAACTCTAATCACCTCTAATCTCTCTCGAGTTCGTGGATTGTTGTGAGTCTTGTTCATCCTTCTTTTACGTCGATTGTTTCGGTAAGCCTCTAGTTCTACCAGTTTTATCAATTTGTCTTTTAGGGTTTGGCCCTAGTTTTATGATTTGGGGCAAAGGGGTTGTTGTGCATATTTGTGATTCAATTGTATGGTTATTATTAGGTGGAGACTTCGTAGAGGAGCCATTTTAGCTTGTTTGATTGCCTCATGTCAGATTTGTTCTAAGGTAGGTTTTCCCTGCTCGGTTCACTGTTTAATTGATTTAAGATATGTGTTGTAATTGTTTGTACGATTGATATTGTGATTGATTGCTGTTGGTGGATTGGAGTATGGTGTTGGTGTTGATGATGTTCGCGAGGTGCGTCCTCTGCTGAGTGGAGTCACTTGTGGGAGTGGCTTCACGCCCAAGTTTCGCCCTCTGTGGAACCCGTCACAGGAGGGGATGTGCACATTAATGAACATGGTTATCGCTCGTTGGTGAGCGGGGACTTAGGTGGGCAAGGCTGCGGTCCCCCACTGGCAGGGCTACACACCTTATTGTGTAGTCAGTTACGAGATGTGATTGGGAGTTGGAGGTAGATTGTGAATAGTTGTTTATCTTATCGTACTTGTCTTATTTTGATTATGCAGTGAACTGACCCCATTCTTGTTTTGTAAAATCTGTGGTGATCCATTCGGAGATGGTGAGCAGATTATGACAGATGATAACGGTCTTTAGCTTTAAGGACGATTTTGGGGAGTCATCACTTCGAGTCTAGCTTCCGCTGTCACGAGATTAGCTGCTTTAGATTCAGTTGTTTTGAGTGCTGGTGAACTTTTGTTGTGGATTTGCTTTTGGAACATGTAATTGTTAACTCTTTATACTTTAATAAATGTTTTGGGATGGTTACTTTTGATCTACTAACCTTGGGAAACCGAGATGGTAACAGTCTCTCATGCTAGGGTTGTCTTGGTAAGGCACATTGGTATGTGGGGGTGGTCCTGCGATAATTTTGATCAGCTTCTTGAGTCGTGAACTCGGCCGAGTAGTCTCATTACTCGACCGAGTGTTCTGTTCTCGGCCGAGTACTTCATGCACTCGACCAAGTACCTCTTTGGGCGGTTGTTTTAAGTCGGCGGCTACGTTCTTACATATGTTTTGAGTCATAGTTTATGTGCACACGTATGTTTTGGGTCTTAAAGCATTATTTTACATTTGTGACGGTCTTGATACATTAGTTACCAGATGCTATGAAGTGAGGAATACCGACTTATGAGGGATATGTGTTGAGTAGGGAGGACTTGAGTTATATGTGGTTGTGAGGGATAGTGGAAAAGAAAAGGAAAGATTGATGAGATTATCGAGGCAGGGAGCATGTTTGGTGAGATGTGGTGAGTGATATAGTCGTGTGTTGAGTAATATAAAAGTAAGTGTATATGGGCAAGGGTGAAGTAAGTGTAAGAAACGTGAGAATGCAAGATTGAGATGAGGGATGCGAATAGTGGCAAATTGGGATGTGTAAGGATTTATGTAGGGAGACGGCTAGGATTGTGTTGGTTAAGGATATATGTGACGGAAGGTGGTTATAAAGGGATGGAAAGAATGGTGTATAGTGAGATCGAGTTATGCCGCGATGTGTAGATAGTGGCCGAGTTTGGGGAATTTGGATTATCAAGAGGAGAGCCTAGTGTGTAATTCTTTGGGCAATTAACGGTATGAGGTAAATTTTTGGTTTCTGAGGATATGAAAGGGAGACACAACTAATTGAAGAGTAACCGTTAGTTGTGTGGACTTGATGGTGACAAGTGTGAGTGAGTAGTATGATGAGAGATGATCAGTGATAAGAAAGAATGAGAAGATATTAATACGAATGAATGGGATTTGAGTTGTGGAGCAACAAGAAGGAAACCGGATTACTAAAGAATTAGGTAGAAGAAGGAAGGAGATGAGTTATTAATTGGTATTAAAAGAAGGATGGAAGTAAGCTAGGAGAATGTTCACCAAAGTTATGGAACGTGAAAGTAAGGGATCATGGAAATGTACGATAGCATCATGGGAGGGTGTGAGTTAATAGTTATATAGGAGTTCAGGACGACACGTTAGCCATGGTTTCGAGGTATTATGGGAGTAAGAAGCTGGTAGAGAGTTTGCACGATATGAGATTTTGGTGGAGAGTTAGGTGGCGATACGATAAAGGATAGAATTGGAAAGAATGTTGAGGTAAATTTTGTTGGTGGATTTGATGTTCGTTACTGGGATGACAACCAAAGAGAGAAAACGATTGTTATATTAAGAAGTGATAGTAAGAGAGTAGTCACATGAAGGACGGTGGTGTCGTAGTGTTGTCACTAGTGATTGAGGATGATGTTATATAGGGAAGTTAGTTGTTCTAAAGGGGTTGATTTTGTGGAGGCTGATTGGTATGTATGGTTGTGAGGGAGTATATGATGTGGATATAGGAGGTGTTTGCTAGTAGTTGGGTACTGATGATATGGTTACGTTCGCCTGGTGGCGATAATTGACACGGTTGTCGCAACCCTATCAAAAATAACTCTAACCGGCTCTAACTAATGGAGTAGAGGTAAGTCGGGTATCGTATTCCACAGGGAGGCTGTTTGTGATCTATTTGTCTAATTAGGTCTGTCTGTCTCACTGGGTTGTTTGTTTGATATGCTAAACTTAAAGTGCGGTAAAAGTAAGGTGTGATCCAATGAGAGAGGAAAGTGCTAGGATTGTCGGTTCACCATGGTTTCCTAAGGATCCAAAACTAGAGTCAAAGGTCGGCATAAATTCGGTCTGTAGGGTAGTGAAAAGGTCCTTCCGGTCCGCTATTCGCCCTAAAACATTACTAACTTAGCTTCCGCCCTCATTAGAATGCCCTAATGTTCACTGCAGGTCTTACCCCTCCCAATCTTCCAATCTAGGTCAAGGCGTAACGAAATTAACTAGCTAAATGTGTCGACTCAAGCAGCTAATTACAGTTAATTACAATGATCAACAACACAAACCCAATTCAACCTAGTCTAATCATCTAAATCTCAATCTCCCTAATTACCATGGCTCCCCTATATCCCAGCACAAGGGATTTAGTTATTCATAATAGTAAATAAAACAATAACGATAAACGAAACTAAAGTAAACATGGTAAAAAGGTGAATTAAAGGAAATTAAGGAGCAAGAGAATTGAATTGTTGCAAAGGAATTAACATAAATTAAAAGGGAAAGAGTAAGAGATTACACGAACTAAGATCCGGGAAAGTGAGCAAGCGATGAACAAGAGTGAGAGAACTGGACATTGAATAATTCCAGGATGCCTAAAACCTAATTAAGTCTCGCCTATTTATAGGAGAGATATTTATTTAACCGAAATACGATATTAAAGATATTAAAATCTTGCGTTAGATAGAAAAGCACTCAATCGAGTACACTGAAATAACTCGATCGAACAACTTCCAACCAAAACCTCTCGATCGAGCACATCACTACTCGATCGAGGAACACCATTGAGCCACCTGTCGATCGAACAAAACAAATGAAGAGTCACCAGTTTAAACATAATGTAGATAACTCATTTCTACACCTCCCGCAAACCACCCGGTGATGATTGGGCCGCATGTTTGGTACGCGGAACGATTTGTGACAGTTCGTAAGTTTATCGTCAAGTGATAGCTCAAATACTTGTGTCTACGTCTTGGTCGTCATCTAGGTGTCATTACGGTCGTTTTGACAGTAATTAGAGTACATTTGGAGTCCGGGCCTAAAACCGTCTTCATTTTCTGATAACCGCTAAAATCCCGAGTCAGAATGTTCTGGAATGTTCCGGATATTTCTATTCCATATTTCACAATCTTTTAATCTTTGGTAAAGAATTTCCCGTAATATTCATACAAAATATTAAGGAAAATAAGATTAATCCGTTATTCCATAAATTAAACACGGAAATCTTTCTTCCGCAGGAGGAAACCACTTAGGAACAGACGCAGCAGGTGCTGCGCCTCTTCCAAGAGACGCAGTGCCTGCTGCGCCTCTTCCCAAGTCCTTTTCTGCGTATTTTTCGTATCTTTTCATATCTTTTCGAGATTCACTTCCAAAGTTTCTCCGAAAACCCTAATTCCTCCACGTGATTAGTATAAATAGGGACCTTCGTCCCTCATATTTCTCACGCGAGTGTCCGCCCTTCTCTTCTCCCTTTGCATTCTAAGACCACGTTCTTACTTTTTGGCGCCTACGTGCTTGAACTTTCGACCACGTAAGCTCGGATCCTTCCGAGTACCAGCCCTGTTTTGCATGACCGACCAATTTGACCAAATCCACTACACCATAATAAATTAATCAATTCAATTTGCTTTTAAATCCTTTTTCAAGGGCACTTTCATATTTGCATTATAGATCGAGTCGAGTTACCACTAAAAACCGATTTAGTTAAATCTCGCGACGCTAACATGTAAGTCTGAGGGTGTAAAATCCCAATTTTATTTAATGTATTTTATTTAATGTATTTATTTTCTGTATTATAATTAATGTAAGAATTTATGTCATAAGCATGCTCGAAACCGTCTTTTAAAATCACCTTTTTAAAATCCTTTTGACGGAAGTAACACAAATCTGACGTGGGGAAGAATCGCATCAACTGATGCGCCTTCTGGAAAGGGCGCAGCATCTGTCGCGCCTCTTCCAGGGGCTGCTTTCAGTTGATGCACTTCTTCTTCTTCCTCGAGTTTTTGTTCCTTTCGTCTTTTATTTTTCTTTCTTCGTTTTTTCCCTTATTTCACCTAATAATTTTCAAATTTGTTTTTATGAATCCATTTCAATAATTTTCGACTTAAATCCCTTATAATTAATATTTGTGGGTTTTCGTCACAAATTCAAACTCGGATTTTAGAGACTCGATTCGTTCATATCAAGTCTCTTGATTTCGTCTTTGATACATGTTTTAACTCCGTTTTCTTCATTAATTCGTAATCTTTTGTTTCCACCATTAACTTCAAGTTTGTAAATAAATCAATTCCAACATCGTAAATAATATCTAACTTATAATAATTCGTTTTAAATTGTTTTCTTTCACTTCATGACGATCCCAAACGCATGTAAATCAATTAATCACTTCTACTCGAGTTACCAATCAATAAATCAATGTAAATTAACCAACAAACATTAAAAAACCGCGAGTCTGACTTTCACAGTCAGAACCCAACTCAAGAACAGACGCAGGAAGTGTTGCGCCTCTTCCAGAGGACGCAGCAGATGTTGCGCCTGTTCTGAGGTGGTTTCTGCCTCTGAACTCTTCTCGTTTTGACGTAGGGTTTCTAATTAGGATTTTAATTAACTATTATTCTTATTATCACCATAATTCGACATATTTTACAAATTTCCTTATTTTCCGAATTTCCTATTTTCTTCCATATTTTCCTTATTTTCCATAATTTCCATATTTTCCTTATTTTCCCAAATTTTTCCAAATTTTCTTTTTCTTCATATTTTCCTTATTTTCCAAATTTTCCTTTTCTTCAAATTTCCTTATTTTCTCCAATTTTCTAATTTTCATTTATTCTTTTATTTTATTTCTAAAACTCTTTTGGGCATGTTTATGATGTAAATTCAAGTTTATCAATTGTAATTTATTTCTTTATTTCGTATTCGTATTTATTATGTATGATTTATTTACTTGTCATTCACATGTAATTAATCTAACATTCACTTCGACCCCAATTTGTGTGCTAATTACTTGTTCACCAACTTAGTTAATTCTTCACATGTTAGGATTAATCTAATGAATGTTGCATTGCATGCATATAATCGACAATATATCGAGTATAGACAATTTCCCTAATCATTAGTAGAGGCCGCTATCGAGGCGGGCGGGATTAGGTGTTCGATCAAAAGAGCTTCCTAATACGTACCCTCACCCCTTACTCCAGATCTCTGTGAACATCCGTGTTCATTGGCATCCACGAGAGTCATTCTAGACATAGAATGCTAAGGGTAACGAGTTCTTGGTGTTCATGTCACTACTTCGTGTCTTGACATGGCACGAGGTATTCGAACGGTTTCCAATTTTTCACAATAAATTGGTGGCGACTCCACAAATGCAAACGCTTGTTCCCAAGCGCCCCCCGTGGCACGCGTCCACAGTTTGGCGACTCCGCTGGGGATAATACACTTACGTGTAGCCAAAAGGGTGAAACTTGAACAAGGTTAGGGAATAGTTTGTACAAGACAATTATCTGTTTTCATAACTTGGTCTTCTTAGACCGTTTCAGTCGGCCTTCCTAGGCCCAACCCAACCCATTCGACCAATCGTCCCGTCTAAACGGTCCTTATTCTTATTTGGGCCTAAGGATGGATAGCGATTGACGTCATCCATACCATGGTGCTTACTCTTGTTTGTATCAAGGACTTTCACTACTTGAGGAAATGGACTAGGAATCGGCCTTACTCTTGTTTGGTACGAGCCTCTTCACAGACTTCGGGTTTGACTGTTTGGTATGGCAACCCACCCTTTAAGCCAAAACCCTTCTAAATGCACTCAACATACCGTTATAATGCCTGTATAAATGCTTGTATCATATGTGATCACCTTTTTTGTAAACAAAACCGTGACGAATTTTATAAAATCAAAAATCCTTTTCAAAATTTAAACATTTTCAAAATAGCACAAAATAAGCCGAAACTCAATCCAAATGTCGAGTCAAACTTGAGGCCTCAAACCCATTTAAAAAAAAAAAGTCCGAAAAAAAAAGTAAAAAAAAAACGTTTTTTAAAACCAAAATATTTTCCAACCGTGTAAATGTAAGTATGTAAATTCAATTGGGCTAAGTTAGAGTCAAAGTTCAAACCGACTATGTCCTAGTCAGAACTCTGTCAAGTCATAAACCCGTCTCTCTTTACATTTTGGGTCTTTTCAAATTCAAGTCAAGTCCTAAGGCGTCACGCCGTCATTTTGGACTCCCTACCCCAATTCGATTAGGAGCTAAACATTTCCACACCTCGACTCACACACTCGAGGCTAACACATCGAGTCATTCCCATATCCGTTTCTTGAATCTCCTAGTACACGTTTGGGACACACATACCCGAACCTCGAGTCAAGTCCATCTTAAAACACGCATTTTAGAATCACGTGTCATCAATCCCGTCAATCAAGTCAACCACATAAATGTCACTCTGTCAAAGTCAATACTCGAGTCTAAGGTCAAGGTCAAACACCGTGAGTCCAAACACGAGAAGTCACTCACGGCATTTCATGAATTCACAAGTCGACGTCTAGATTTATCATCTTATCCCTTCCTTTGTTTGTTGCCTTAGTATGCGTGATCCCATGTTGAATCGAGTTGTAATGCGCATCATTTCTGTCGAGTAGGAATCTAGCAAGTTCTGTCAATCAGCAAGGTCACGAAGCAGATCAAGCCATAATCACCATGTCTCTCTAGGACGTTTACGCCGCGGTCCTACGAGTTCAAGCTACAGTGGAAAATTTGAGCATTCGCGTCCTCACCCTTGAAAATGGAATGGTGGAAAAGAACATGCCAACTAGGGAAACCTCTAGTCTAGGTCATCCAAAGCTTACCTCTTGCAATAACAATCGTCCTAGAAAGCCGAAAACAGCTGAAAGGAAACCTGGGAGGCATCAAAGGGCGCTTACCAATTTAGGCATGTCTTATACCGATGCTTTGAAGAGACTTTCTGCCCAAGGAAAGCTACATCCAATAGGGCCAACTCCGGATCCACCTTTAGAGAAATAGGTGAACCTCTGGAAGGGCAACAAATACTGCTTATATCACCAAGGTAGAGGCCATGATATTGAAGAGTGTTTTCTCTTGAAACACACCATCCAAGACATGATCGAAGAGGGAAAGCTTCCTAAGCCACCTTCTGTCAGCCAATCCAAGAAAATCGACCCTCTTGGGTCTAATATCATTAAGCATGGCGAAGAACCATCTCTAGATTGTTCTCATCTCCTAAATCATCATGATGATAAAGAAATCAATGTCCTCGAAGATGAAGATATCCAAAATGGAATGCTCATGCTTTCCATTGCCTTCAACAATAAATTCTCCAAAATAGAAGGAGCCATTGATAATCTAAACTTCCGACTTTCCAACATGGAGAAGCAGTTTGCTGAAATGGGTAAGAAGCTTGATGCCCAACCTCTCAAGATGAAAAGTGTCCAGACAAATTCTCAACTTGACAGTCTTAAGGAGAAAGCAATAAGTGAGCAATCTATTCCAAGTTCTTCTCATCAAAGAATCAAAATCAACAAAGGCAACTTCATGGAGCCTTCGTCAAATAAATTAAACAACTCTCCCAGGTCATTCACGAATCTAGGAATACCTTATGCCCTAGCCTTGAACAAGTTATCCTCTCTAGGTCTTCTTCAACCAATAGGACCTACACCAGATCCAGAAAAGAAATCTAAATTGTGGGATGGCAATTCATATTGTCAATACCATAGGGGTAGGGGGCATGGTACCGAAAATTGTTATAAGCTCAAGCATGTCATACAAGATGGGATCGAGGATGGTAGAATTTATGTCTCACTCTTAAAATGTTTGGGTACAGAAGTTAAGCGATCTCATAAGGAGTTCAATATCACAGATGATCAAAAAGATGAACGATCCACCAATCATTTGGTGAAAAGAAGAAAAATAAATTCACAAATACCCGACCAGTCGAAGGAGGCGACATTGGTTGAGGACGTTATTGACTGTCTACACCCAGTTTACACCTCTCATTTAAAAGGTGGCATCAAAACCGTCAAAAACTTATCGGCAGAGATTGTTCGTATCAATGAAATCATCCAAGGAGGTTCACCGTCCACGTCTACACTCAACAATCAAACAATCCGCATTACCGACGTAAGGTTTATAGAACCTTCACCAGAAAGAGGAACTCAACATTCAATATTATTCTCCAATTTAGGCATGCCTTATACGGTCGCCTTTAAAAGACTCTTTGCCAAAGAACTGATCCAACCAATCGGTCCAACCCCAGACCCGAAGTACGAGAGGAGAGGTCGCTTCTGGGACGGTTCTCAATATTGCTTATTCCATAGGGGTAATGGACACGACACTGAAGAATGTTCCAAACTAAAATATACCATCCACTATATGCTCGATCACGGCAAGATATCTTTATCGACCCTCGATCCGTTGAGAGAAGAGAATGACCCTCATGGGTGTCTTACTCTTCAAAGACAGGAAGGTCTCTTGGGCCTTTACCCTTCTAGTATTCCCAATGATGAGGACGGGGTGCTCAAATGGGTGAATTCTCAAAGTCAGATGCCAAAGCCAGTTGTAGAAAAGAAGATGTTCAAGCATGGGCCGATGATTACGAGTCTAGATCTAAGATCACGTCAAAGTCCGAGTCCGAGTCCGAGTCTTAGGCTTTCTATCTCATATTTGTTCTAGTATCTTTCTTCTTATCCATTTCCATTCCTAGTGATAACCTGGGGGCTGTCCCACGAGTCACAGGTCTTCTCGATTCTATGTTAAATATATTCATTATTCATTTCAATAAAAATACAATTTTCACTCCACATATTCTATCCTATCTCTTCCTTTCCCCTTTTCCTGTGACAACAAGAATTGATTTGAGACATTTTTAAAAAAATGAGCAATTAACAACAACACGTTCCAAGTCGATGTGAGTGCACTTAAATGATGTTCCATTCCAAGTTGTAGAGGACCTGAAACTTCGTGTTCTTTTCCTTACCTATTCCATGTCTGGCAATAGAAACCTTGTTATAACCCTATTTTAGGACGAGCCTATCTCAAGAGATTCTAGGACAAATCCAGACCATCTCCCTTGTCAACGATCCATGACGGAAGGCAAGCCCATTCCCCACAATAAACAACCCGTGTTACTAAAAAAGACCAACCCATTTCACACCAAAGGTGCTAGTCTGACTCAAATCCATGGTAGCAAGCAAATCCAAGACAATACGAGCCATGATCAAAGACAAAGGCTCAATCAAGAGAAATACCCAAGATCAATATCCAAGGCCGCAGTTATGCCCGTAATCCAAAACAAAAGAGTCAAAAGAACAAGGCTCAATCAAACAAGTCAAAATCAATATCCAAAGTCAAAATTATCCTCAACAAAACCCGAATCAAGAATCTGAGCAAGAAGCCGAGATATACTCTAGACCAAGAATCCAAATCTGAATCAAGAACAAGCCTGAAATCAAATGCTAAACGGAATACTGCTGAAGTCTATATAGAATCAAGACATCAATGAAGATGGTCAGCTAGCAACCCACTTAGCCTTTCACACATCACACACCCTAAGTTCTTCTCGAAACCGTTACAGGGAGATAGTTAGGAATTTTGAGAATCCTCTCAAGCTCGTCAAGTATACCCATCCTTTAGGGCCAAGACATGGAAATTTGAACCCACATCATTTTAACCCACCTTTATGTGCTCAGGCTACATCAAGCCAAGAGACTCCATTTCCAAGCCACATTACAAGCCATAATCCCATCGAGCCTTAACTCCACAAAATCAAGCTCCAGAGATTTGTTTCATCAAAGCCTCTTATTACCAAGCTCCACATTCCAAATATCCAATCCAGTTTCACCTTGACCCAGACACGGAGACTTCGAATACTTTGTTACCTAGAACGGGACATACCCATATTCATCCTTAGGGTCCACTTTTAGGCGTGCTTACACGACAAGGAAACTTTTACAAACTTAATTATACCTCTTTGGTCTATGATCAGAGGGAGTTATCTCAAATCGATTCTTCGAGTCACCAAAGGAATATACTCTCCTGACCCATGCACTTTAAGGCCCTAACAACATAACTTAGGCACACACTTGAACTACGAGCATGGTTTGATTTCACCTATTCAGGTGGATACGTAGGCAGTTCTTTCTTACACAAGAAGGATACAACCATAACACCCAAATAAATTAACCAAACCTCAGAACTACGATCTGGTTTTATTTCACTCCACGTGAATACGTAGGCAGTCCTCAAGGACACAACCATCCATACTTCCAACCTTCAATCTCAATTATCAACCACCTCAACCATCAACTTTCAACCTCTATTTCAACCTTCCAACCTCAATTAACATCCCTTCCACAACCAACACCTCTATACTGGGGGCTCCTTATTGTCGCCCAGTCTCTTTTTACCAAATTCCAGAGTCATCTTCTCATCCTGGGGGCTTCTCTTCCGAGATGCCACCCTTCCTTTATTCCTCTGTTATTTTAAGTCTAGCTAGTGCTCGGTCCGGACAATGACAAAGGTCTTAGATCGATTCTCCAAGTTATCGTGCCTCAGGAGGATCTCTTTTACAGCGAGAGGCAGCAAAAGAAGTCCTATTAGACAGCTAATCTATGCCTCATGCCTTGCCTTTATATGCCTTCATCATTCTTTGAAATTCTTCTACCCTTTGGAACTGATGCGCATTGTCACCCACACTTGGCTAGAGTTGCGCATGCTTAAGCAAAGTCTGTCAAACTTATCCATGTGTCGCGTCAAATCTAAGTTAGTGTCGCGTCAGTCAAACCTAAGTCTATATTTTGCGTCTGTATAAGGTCTACGCCGTGTCAGTCACGTGTCTAGAGCCCATTGAATATACATAACGCATTACAAACGACAAACTTCTTTGAACAAGTTTTAAACAACTTTTATAAAGAAACGACTTTTGTAAAACCTATGTGTTTCCTCATTCGAGGTCCATGTGATAATTGCTTACATGCATATATTAGATTGCATTCTTGTGCGGCTACTAACCATGCAGGTAAGTATCAGAAGTAGTACTTTAGCAAGACCTCGCTTGCCACAACGAGCGAATATTCTTTGACAGGTGTTTCGACACACCTCTATTCTGTTCCCCCAGCGAGAGTACACGGACAGCCAATCGCCCCTCTCAAGACATGGAGATCAGTTCCCGATTATATTCCCCCAGCGAGAGTACACGGATAGACATTCCTTCTCGAGACATGGAGATCAGTTCCCGATTATGTTCCCCCACCGAGAGTTCACGGACAGGCAATCTTCCCTCTCAATACGTGGAGATCAACATCAACCCCAAGACTTATCGAAGTTTGTTTGAAGACGACCCAAGCAGATTTCTCCCGGCAGTTTCTACCGACGTTTTGTTTCCTCACGGAGTTCGGCAGAGGTGTCGTTCTCCAGAAGTTCCCAAACCAGCGCCTCCTTCCTTAGATTCGTAAACCCAAACTTAGGATTCTTACCCCTAGATTCTTAGATCCGAAAATGGCTTCTTTTAGGTTCGTAAACCTTTAAGCTCCCACACCAACGTCCTTAGGTTCATAAACCCATAAATCCTTTTGGAGTTCTCATACCTCAGAAAGCTTAAACGCATACGTTTAAAACAAGAATTAGTAACCCAGTAAGTTCCTAAACTTAACCTTAGGATCCCAAATCCTCTTAGGTTCACAAGCCTTTAGGTTCGCATACCAGTCGTCCTTTTAGGTTCATATACCCAGGTTCACACACCTAGTTTCTTTTAGGTTCCCAAACTCCCTAAAGTTCCTATACTTATACCCTTTAGGATCATATTCCTTTCACACTTCCTCAGAGTTCTTACACTCGAGCCTTGGTTACCCCTTAGGTTGAAATTATATTTGGCCTCCTTCCCGTCGATGCTTTCCTTTAGGGTACCACACCCTAACACAATCCTTATATATCTTTTAGGTCTTACCCTTAGCTCTTATGCTTACCCTTTAGCTCCTATGCTTACCCTTAGCTTCTATGCACCTCCGGAAGCATCTCGAGAAAGAAGTCTCAGGTATGGTCTCTTCTTATGGCTGGCGAGCTTACTTAAGTAGTCTAATGGACTTTAAACGACCCTCCCCGATAGTCGACGGACTCTAAAATATTCCCGACGACAGGTTTTTGGCTCAGACCCCTTGAGCCGCCTCGCGTCGCCATAGTCGTCAGGTTGTAATCTTCGATTGACCTGATGGCTATACTTTGACTTTCGCCTTGTCCAAGCCTCAGTCAAAGTGGGGGCTCTGTAGATACCTCATTTATGCACCTCCCGCAAACCACCCGGTGATGATTGGGCCGCATGTTTGGTACGCGGAACGATTTCTGATAGTTCATAAGTTTATCGTCAAGTGATAGCTCAAATACTTGTGTCTACGTCTTGGTCGTCATCTAGGTGTCATTACGGTCGTTTTGACAGTAATTAGAGTACATTTGGAGTCCGGGCCTAAAACCGTCTTCATTTTCTGATAACCGCTAAAATCCCGAGTCAGCATGTTCTGGAATGTTCCGGATATTTCTATTCCATATTTCACAATCTTTTAATCTTTGGTAAAGAATTTCCCGTGGTGGAACAAGGTTTTGGGTGAGGCACGGATCAAGTGGTTCTTGATTTTCGGGGTAAGAGAGACTTGAGGAAGAGAAAGATAATCGGTGAGGCACGGATCAAGTGGTGGAAGCTACAAGGGGAAAACCAACAAGCGTTTTTGGATAAGGTTGGAAGTAGCGATATTTGGTCGGATTGCGAGGAGAAAGATATTGATGCAACGTGGGATAAATTGGAGCATGTTGTAAAGGATTTGGCGAGGGAGGTGTTAGGGGAATCTAAAGGGAATAGACCATCAAGTAAGGACACATCTTGGTGGAACGATGTGGTGAGACAAGCGATAAAGACTAAACGTGAATGCTATAAGGTTCTGGGGAAATGCATGAGTGATGAGAACTTTGAAAAGTATAAGGAGGCTAGACGAGCCGCTAAAAAGGCCGTACGGGATGCGAGGGCAAAAGTTAACCAAGAAGTGTATGCCAGGTTGGACACGAGAGAAGGAGAGAAGGATATCTATAAACTGGCTCGCATAAGAGACCGAAAGACGAGAGATATTGGGAGAGTTAGGTGTGTGAAAGATATGGACGACAAGGTTCTGGTTCAGGATAACGAAATAAAGGCTAGATGGAGTTCTTACTTTGATAATTTATTCAATGGACATCAGGAACAAGGTTTTGGGGATGTAGAGGTAACACCAAGCATGGTTAATCGGGAATTTGTGCGTAGAATACAAAAGAGTGAAGTTAGAAAGGCGTTAAGGAAGATGGGGTCAAAGAAAGCAGAGGGACCGGATGGTATACCCATAGAAGTTTGGAGGTGCTTCGGGGAGAAAGGGATCGAATGGGTAACCATGCTCTTCAACAAGATTTGGAGGAGCAACAAGATGCCATCGGCTTGGAGGAGAAGCACTCTTGTCCCTTTGTACAAGAACAAAGGTGATGTTCAAGAGTGTTCCAATTATCGGGGAATTAAACTTATGAGTCATACGATGAAGTTATGGGAGCGGGTAATCGAGCAAAGGCTTAGGAGATGTGTAGACATCTCGGAAAACCAATTTGGATTTATGCCCGGGAGATCGACTATGGATGCGATTTTTATCATGAGACAGTTGATGGAATACCATCGGGACAAGAAGAAGGACTTACATATGGTTTTTATTGACTTGGAAAAGGCATATGATAGGGTACCTAGAGAAGTACTTTGGTGGGCTTTGGCGAGAAAGGGTGTGTCGCGAAAATATATTGACCTCATAAAGGACATGTATGAGGGGGCTAGTGCAAGTGTTCGCACTAATGTTGGGAGAACGGAAGAATTTCCTATTACCATCGGGGTGCATCAAGGTTCCGCACTTAGTCCTTTTCTCTTTGCTATAGTTATGGATGAGTTGACAAGGGATATTCAGGACGACATCCCTTGGTGTATGATGTTTGCTGATGATATTGTGTTGATTGATGAGACAAAAGAGGGGGTGGAGAGAAAGTTGGAATTGTGGAGGCAGACTTTAGAGACTCGTGGGTTCAGGCTGAGCAGGAGTAAGACTGAGTATTTGAGGTGTCAGTTCACTAAGGTGGCGGGGTTGAGATCGACAGAGGCGGGGAGTATTATTTTCGATGGGAATGTTGTTGAGGGTTCGGATTTCTTCAGATATCTAGGATCTATTATTCAGAAAGATGGGGAGTTAGACGGAGATGTGGCTCACAGAATTAAAGCGGGGTGGTTGAAATGGAAGAGTGCTTCAGGGTTTCTATGCGATAAAGATATGTCCCAAAGATTAAAGGGAAAATTTTATCGCACGGCAATTAGGCCTGCCCTACTTTACGGCTCCGAGTGTTGGGCCGTGAAGCATTGTCACATTCAAAAGATGAGTGTGGCGGAGATGCGCATGTTGAGGTGGATGTGCGGACATACAAGGAAAGATCGGTTAAGGAATGAGGTGATTAGGGAAAAGGTAAAAGTGGCGCCAATAGAGGACAAGATGATGGAAAACCGACTAAGATGGTTTGGCCATGTGAGAAGGAGACCTATGGACGCCTTTTGATTAGGAGGTCGGAGACTTGGAGAACAGAAAAAGGTCCCTAGAGGCAGAGGAAGACCGAGACAGACATGGTTGAGAGTGATAGAGCACGATATGAGAGTTCTGGGGCTTGAGGAGAGTATGGTGACGGAGAGGGCACAATGGAGGGAAAGGATACATGTGGATTTTTAGTATTTGATGTTTTTTGACAGATTTAATGTTTTTTTTTTTTATTTAATTTAAAGAAATTAAATTATTTATTTTTCTCTCCTTTATTACACTTTTTCACCAACCACTTTCTTATAGATTTTACCTGGTTCATTCCGGATCCTTAACTCTATTTCGGTTTTAAAAATCGTTTTAATCTTTTCTCTCGATTTAAATTTTAAGTTTTATAAAAGAAAGACGGAATTCGATTTTAAAACCCTTAAGTTTACCTTGACTTTCCATTACATTTTCGTTCTTCCTTTTTGTTTTTCATCTTCCCTTTTTTTATTCGCATTTTGAGGCGTGCGTTCACCCATGGACGGTTCGAAAGGATGATTCATGTCAGCCGACCCCAAATCATTTTGGGATTAAGGCTCTGATGTTGTTGTTGTTTTTGTTGTTGTTGTATTCATACAAAATATTAAGGAAAATAAGATTATCCGTTATTCCATAAATTAAACACGGAAATCTTTCTTCCGCAGGAGGAAACCACTTGGGAACAGACGCAGCAGGTGCTGCGCCTCTTCCAAGAGACGCAGTGCCTGCTGCGCCTCTTCCCAAGTCCTTTTCTACGTATTTTTCGTATCTTTTCATATCTTTTCGAGATTCACTTCCAAAGTTTCTCCGAAAACCCTAATTCCTCCACGTGATTAATTTAAATAGGGACCTTCGTCCCTCATATTTCTCACGCGAGTGTCCGCCCTTCTCTTCTCCCTTTGCATTCTAAGATCACGTTCTTACTTTTTGGCGCCTACGTGCTTGAACTTTCGACCACGTAAGCTCGGATCCTTCCGAGTACCAGCCTCGTTTTGCATGACCGACCAATTTGACCAACTCCACTACACCATAATCAATTAATCAATTCAATTTGCTTTTAAATCCTTTTTCAAGGGCACTTTCATATTTGCATTATAGATCGAGTCGAGTTACCACTAAAAACCGATTTAGTTAAATCTCGCGACGCTAACATGTAAGTCTGAGGATGTAAAATCCCAATTTTATTTAATGTATTTTATTTAATGTATTTATTTTCTGTATTATAATTAATGTAAGAATTTATGTCATAAGCATGCTCGAAACCGTCTTTTAAAATCACCTTTTTTAAAATCCTTTTGATGGAAGTAACACAGATCTGACGTGGGGAAGAATCGCATCAACTGATGCGCCTTATGGAAAGGGCGCAGCATCTGCTGCGCGTCTTCCAGGGGCTGCTTTCAGTTGATGCACTTCTTCTTCTTCCTCGGGTTTTTGTTCCTTTCGTCTTTTATTTTCTTTCTTCGTTTTTTCCCTTATTTCACCTAATAATTTTCAAATTAGTTTTTATGAATCCATTTCAATAATTTTCGACTTAAATCCCTTATAATTAATATTTGTGGGTTTTCGTCACAAATTCAAACTCGGATTTTAGAGACTCGATTCGTTCATATCAAGTCCCTTGATTTCGTCTTTGATACATGTTTTAACTCTGTTTTCTTCATTACTTCGTAATCTTTTGTTACCACCATTAACTTCAAGTTTGTAAATAAATCAATTCCAACATCGTAAATAATATCTAACTTATAATAATTCGTTTTAAGTTGTTTTCTTTCACTTCATGACGATCCCAGATGCATGTAAAACAATTAATCACTTCTACTCGAATTACCAATCAATAAATCAATGTAAATTAACCAACAAACATTAAAAAACCGCGAGTCTGACTTTCACAGTCAGAACCCAACTCAAGAACAGACGCAGGAAGTGCTGCGCCTCTTCCAGAGGACGCAACAGATGCTGCGCCTGTTCTGAGGTGGTTTCTGCCTCTGAACTCTTCTCGTTTTGACGTAGGGTTTCTAATTAGGATTTTAATTAACTATTATTCTTATTATCACCATAATTCGACATATTTTTCAAATTTCCTTATTTTCCGAATTTCCTATTTTCTTCCATATTTTCCTTATTTTCCATAATTTCCATATTTTCCCAAATTTTCTTTTTCTTCATATTTTCCTTATTTTCCAAATTTTCCTTTTCTTCAAATTTCCTTATTTTCTCCAATTTTCTAATTTTCATTTATTCTTTTATTTTATTTCTAAAACTCTTTTGGGCATGTTTATGACGTAAATTCAAGTTTATCAATTGTAATTTATTTCTTTATTTCGTATTCGTATTTATTATGTATGATTTATTTACTTGGCATTCACATGTAATTAATCTAACATTCACTTCGACCCCAATTTGTGTGCTAATTACTTGTTCACCGACTTAGTTAATTCTTAATCTAATTAATGTTGCATTGCATGCATATAATCGACAATATATCGAGTATAGACAATTTCCCTAATCATTAGTAGAGGCCGCTATCGAGGCGGGCGGGATTAGGTGTTCAATCAAAAGAGCTTCCTAATACGTACCCTCACCCCTTACTCCAGATCTCTATGAACATCCATGTTCATTGGCATCTACGAGAGTCATTCTAGACATAGAATGCTAAGGGTAACGAGTTCTTGGTGTTCATGTTACTACTTAGAATGCAAACGCTTGTTCCCAAGCGCCCCCCGTGGCCCGCGTCCACACATAAACTCGTAGATTATGCAATTTTAAGGCTATATAACTTAGAATATATGAGTAGGTAAAACTTAGAATATATTAGTAGGTGATGTGACCATAATTAGAGCATATTTAGTCCCCGAATTAGCCTTGTTCCCATGCTTTTTAGTGCATATTTGGGTCATTTATTGTCTTTAGTTCTTTGTTTTGCATATTCTTTGAGGTTTTGATGGTTTATTTGCTTGCTTGTTATGATCTCAACTCATGCACATGTTATGTTTGATGAAATGCGAGCCTATGAATCCTTGCATTTTTTACCCATCACCTATCTTTTCAATGAGACTTGTAAGACATAAACCAACTCGAGTCTCATTAGACCATGCATGTTGTTGAGTAGGGAAGACTAAGTCGACTTGTAGGTGTTGTACAATCTAATCGATTCGGCTCCGGGACCCAAACTTTCCTAAGATTGTAAGATATAAACCAACTCAATCCATCACAACAATAATTGCTTTCTTATAATTTGAGAACATGTTTGTATGATCAATTCCCATGAATCCCCTATGACCCCATGACACCGTAGTGCTTTTTATCAATTGTTTACAACCCTTTTTAATTCATCTTGCTTGTTTACTTTCATTGCTATTTAGTTTAGTGACCTTCTACATCAACCCCAATTGTGACACCCCTAAGACACCACTAGTTACAATAGAAATATCATCTCAATTTCCGTCCCTTGGGATCCGACCTTTACTTGCCTCTTTACTAATTGTAGAGTTGTTTGTGAAGCTATAAATTGTGTTTTGGTCTAGGTGCTCCTAACGACAAGTTACCGAAAAGATTTAGTCCGGCCAAAAATGGCGCCGTTGCCGGGGACGGTGTTAACTTGATTTAGATTTTCTTATATTGTTATTAGTTGTGTCTTTCTTTGCCTTGGGGAAGTAAAACTCCTCAAGGTTTGCTCTAATTGTTTTCAAGTTGTTTGATATTTTGCAAGATGGACCTTATAGATTGTTTTGTAGAGGACCACTTAAGTATACCTTTCTTCAAAGATCCCATGCAAGCATTGGAAGCCTTGGAAGCAAGTGAGGCTAAAAATATGTATTGGGAATTGGAGGTAGATCTTTTTGAGGCCACTCTAGCTAACAAAGAACTTACTCATGCATAATCCGAATTAGTGCATAACATCCTTGTGGAAGCATGTCAACCTATAGAAGATGAGCAATCCATCCTAGAAGACATCTTACAAGCTCAAGAGCAAGAGGAATCCATTATGGAATTAGAATGTGATGAGGTTGATGAGAATGAAGAACAAGTTGAATATGCTATGAGAATGGAATGTCTAATGGAGATGGATCAAATTCTCAATGAAACTCCAAAGGAGGAAAGTGAGGTACAAACTCCTACTTTAAAACCCCTTCCCCCAAATTTGAAATATGCTTACCTTGATGAATCAAAGACCAAACCCGTGATTGTTAATGATAGACTTGATGAGAACCAATTGGGAAAATTGCTTGATGTGTTGAAACAACATGAGAAGGCTATAGGTTATAGTCTAGATGACCTTAAGGGGATAAGTCCCAACTTTTGCATGCATAGAATTCATCTAGAGGAAGACCATAGACCTACCATTCAACCTCAAAGAAGATTGAACCCCCACATGCAAGAAGTTGTCAAAGGAGAGGTTATGAAATTACTTGATGCGGGAATCATATATCCCATATCGGACTCTTTGTGGGTTAGCCCCGTTCAAGTGGTACGTAAGAAAGGAGGTACCACGGTAGTGACAAATGAAAAGAATGAACTAATACCCACAAGGAAGATCACCGGTTGGCGTATGTGTATTGACTATCGAAAATTGAATCCCGCAACGAGAAAGGATCATTTCCCCCTACCATTCATTGACCAAATGCTTGAGAGGTTACCCTCCAACAAATTCTTTTGTTACCTTGACGGGTATTCGGGATTCTTCCAAATCCCTATACACCCGGATGACCAACATAAGACCACCTTCACATGCCCTTATGGTACTTTTGCATATAGGAGGATGCCTTTTGGTTTATGTAATGCCCCCGCCACTTTCCAAAGATGCATGATTAGTGTCTTCTCCGATTACCTAGAGACCATAATGGAAGTCTTTATGGATGATTTTAGTGTTTATGGAAAGGACTTTGACTCATGTTTGCATAATCTTTCTCTTGTATTGCAAAAATGTGAAGATGTTAGTCTTGTTTTAAATTGGGAAAAGTGTCACTTCATGGTCAATAAATGAATTGTTTTGGGTCATTTAATTTCGGAAAAGGGCATCGAGGTCGATAAAGCTAAAGTTGAGGTGATAGAGAAACTCCCACCTCCCGTGAATGTTAGAGGGGTGAGAAGTTTTCTCGGTCACGCGGGTTTCTATCGCCGTTTCATAAAGGATTTTTCAAAAATAGCGAAACCCCTCACTCAACTCTTGCTTAAGGATGCCCAATTCCAATTCACTGATGAGTGTGTTGATGTGACACCCCTCGTTGAGGTAACTAAAAGGTCTAGTAAAACGTAGCGGAAATACGAGATTTTTAAAACTTTTAAGGCTTCCATTGAAGCCCAACGCGAGGTATCACTAACACGATAGAGAAGTCTAGATAGTTCAGTTTAAGTTTACAACACAAGTCTATTTATTGGGGAAAAGATATCCCACGAATTAACATAAATTCAAGAGTAGGTGAGTCTATCAAAGTGATAACTAAATAAGGTCCGAGGTAAGAACTCGCTAGCTCACACGGTCTTCCCCACTTAAGCTTCATCACAAACCTGTCATTCATAATAAATATGAAAGCCACAGTCAGTGGGGAGTAACTCAGGGTTCTCCCAGCCACAATATGTCAAAATACAAGCAATTAGGAATTTAATCAAATAAACAAGCATGAGAGTAAATACTTACGGCATTACGAAAATCATGATTAGTGGGCATAAGAAAATAGAAATGGTAAAGCACAAATGAGAGAAGAACTATTAGGTCAAACTGTCACATATCAACCCGACTCAAATGTAAGACAATTACAAAGTATAGACTCAAACAAGACAACCCTCTAGACTCCAACCTCTTGGTAGGACGACGATCATAATACGCTCCTAGTCTAAACCTGGCCAGACTCTCGGGATGGACGACACCCGATTCGACAAACGATACCAAATCGTATCCAAGACTCGAAATATGGTACACCTAACCGTGCCCGAAAGTCGAGTAACCTCAAGCGGAACCTTGTCACCTAACCGTGACCCCCGGTCCGAAAAAGGCGGAAGGAAAAAATAGCCCAACTCGGAAACAATGGCACCTAACCGTGACCCAATGTCCGAGGGCAAATAAATAGGGAATGTCGAGTAGTCTCACAATGTAAAACGTCACACTCGGGTCCGAACAAGAACCATAACCATTATGCAAGATCATAACATTAATGAGTCTTAAAGTAACCAATTATCGATAGGAAAGAAGATACATGCATAACTCAATCGTTATCAGAAATCACAAGTGAAATAGAGCAAACAGGGGACTCCCAGCCGGGTGGTGTACCGGCCGCCGGGCCACCGGCTGGGACAACATGCCAAAATCAGAAATTTAATAAAACTTACAAGTGCACTCCCAAATGGTCAAGAGACCGCCGTCATCACCCTACTGGGACTACTGACCAAATTTCAAAAACTCATAAAACCTTGATGCACTCCCAGTGGCCAAGAGAGCCGTGTGATCACCCTACTGGGAATACGCCCAAACTCAAAATCACCTAAAACCCTCCGTGTACTCCCAGCCCGGTCGGCCAGAGCCGGCCGCCATCACCCTACTGGGACTACAGCTTACTAAAATATGTCCAAAACTTACAGAATCTCCCACCGGTCAAAGAGGCCACGGCCACCCTACTGGGACTACAAACACACGGGTTCAATGCAAAACACTTCCAAACCATTTGAAACCAACAAAAATTGTTTCCCATCAATTGTTTACGTATCCTAGCATGATTCTAACTCGGAAAAATAACATATTTGAGCATGTGAATGGGTAATTTCGGATTCAAGAGATGTAGCATGAGATTTTCATCCAAACATGTGAGAATTGCAAACAAGCATGATATTCAACAACCAAATTAGCACCAATCATGAAAGATACAACTTCTAATATTCATATGAGATTATAACCACATAAAACCACACAATTTTAACATAAAAGTCGAGTAACCCATCACCGTTACCTTTTTGCACTTCAATCTTCTAAAGACTCGTCAATGATGTAGCTATCCTCCTCCGGGTTGTCCAAGTTCTCCTCTAAACACAAAAATAAAGATATTAAGTCAAGAATCCACATCCTTGAAAGATGAGAATTTCGAAAAAGAGGAAAAGATGGCAACTTTCTTACTTAGAAACAAGGGAAATGAGAAAAGGAAGAGAATGGCGCGAAAAGGAACGAGATTGGCGAAGAATTGAGTGAGTTATGGTGATTTTAGGGTTGAGAGCAAGGGTTTAACAATGGTGGAGTGGTTGTTGAGGGAATTTCAGAAATTAGAATGAGGGAGATGAAGTTGTGAGGGTTTAGTTGAGGTTTTGTGTAGAGAAAAGAGGGGGAAAAGGCCCATGAGTCAAGTTAAGCCCAATAACTCAAAATGAGTCGGTATCCACTAGAATTTTCGTCCCAAGTCTACTATAACTCGAGACGGAGAATAATATTATTAAAATCTACACTATTATTACCGTTACACGGCTATGACGATATTTTATGAAAATAGGCTTTAAATAATCGTTATTTAATAAAAATTACTTAAAAGTTTATTTAAAAATATAAGGAAAGCGCGGGGTGTTACAGTTGAAGCCTTTAATAGAATCAAGGAAGCACTAATCTCGGCACCGATCATTCAACCTCCAAATTGGGAACTACCATTCGAGATTATGTGTGATGCTAGTAACTACGCCGTTGGAGCGGTTCTTGGCCAACGGGTAGGAAGAGCTCTTCATGCGATCTACTATATAAGCAAGACTCTTGATCCCTCCCAAGTGAATTATGATACCACCGAGAAGGAGCTTCTTGCCATTGTCTATGCTTTGGACAAATTCCGTTCCTACTTACTTGGATCCAAGGTGATTGTCTTTTCGGATCACCGTGCTCTCCGACATCTCTTGATAAAGAAGGAGGCAAAACCAAAGTTGTTGAGATGGATTTTACTTATTCAAGAATTTGACTTGGAAATAAGAGACAAGAAAGGAGCCGAGAATGTAGTGGCGGATCACTTGTCAAGGATCCGGTTTCATGATGAACATGGAGAAACCCCGATCAATGACTCATTTCCCGACGATATTTTGATGGCCATTCAAACACAACTTGAAAGGCACATCACCTCATGGTTTGCCGATTATGCTAACTATATTGTTGGAAAAGTACTCCCTCCAAATTTGAACCACAACCAAAGAAAGAGGTTCCTATTCGAAGTAAAGAGGTACTTTTGGGATGACCCAAACCTCTACAAGGAGTGTAGTGATGGGCTCTACCGGAGATGCATCCCGCAATGGGAAGTCCAAGGAATCTTGGAAGGGTGTCACTCATCACCCTACGGTGGGCACCACGGAGCAAGAAGGACCATTGCAAAAATTCTTCAATCGGGCTTCTATTGGCCTACAATGTTTCAAGACACAAGAGAATTCATCATTCATTGCGATGCTTGTCAAAGAACGGGGAATATCTATTGGAGGAACGAAATGCCACAAAGGGGCATTCTAGAGGTGGAGATCTTCGACGTTTGGGGGATCGACTACCAAGGGCCCTTTGTGACATCCAATGGGAACAAGTACATCATTGTGGCCGTAGACTACGTCTCAAAGTGGGTGGAGGCCATTGCCACTCCAAATGATGATGCAAAAACGGTCACCAAGCTCTTCAAGAAAATAATCTTCCCAAGATTTGGAGTTCCTAGAGCAATCATAAGTGATGGAGGAACGCATTTTCATGAGAAGAAACTTGCATCTCTCCTGACCAAATATGGTGTTCAACATAGAACCGGCTTGGGATATCATCCTCAAACAAGCGGTCAAGTTGAAGTTTCAAATAGAGAGATCAAACAAATCCTTGAGAAAGTTGTGAACAAGACCCGAAAATATTGGAGCACAAAGCTTGATGATGCTCTTTGGGCTTATAGGACGGCCTATAAGACTCCCATAGGAGCCTCCCCTTACAAGCTTGTCTATGGAAAAGCATGTCATTTGCCAATCGAATTGGAGTACAAAACTTTTTGGGCAATCCGAGCTCTTAATCTCGATCTCAAATTGAGTGGTCAAAAGAGGATGATTCAAATTCAAGAGTTGGAGAAATTCCGACTACAATCCTATGAGAACGCCAAGATTTACAAAGAAAGGACGAAATTGCTCCATGACAAGAGGATTAGACAAAAGGCCTTGCACAAGGGGGACAAAATCCTTCTATTCAATTCCCGCTACTGACTCTTTCCGGGAAAGTTGAACTCTAGATGGATGGGTCCCTATGTGATAACCGAAGTTGGAAAATATGGAGATTTTGAAATCAAGGCGGAAGATGGAAGCAAGTTCAAAGTCAATGGTCAAAGGTTGAAGCCATACTATGAGGGAGCGTTTATTGGAGAGGTCGAGGTCACCTACCTCGGGCCTTCTCATCCTTTAAAGAACCATCAAAGGGAGAGTTTGGTGGAGTCCTCCCTAAACCACCACTTGTAAATATACTAACCCTCTAACTTGTATTTATAATTTTATTGCATTCCTTTAATCATGAACATAAACTCTTTTCATGAGAGTAAGTGAGGGAGGGTCACTAACGAATTTTGAATGAGGGAAGGAACCAATCTTCAAGTGTGGAAAAGCATCTATGAAAGGAAAGGAAATCAAAGGAAAGATTCGCAGCTTGAACCCGAGCGGCTTCATTGAAATCCGCCCGTCCTGCTGGAATCCGGGCATATTGGGAAGAATCCGTCCGTCCTGCTAAGCTGAGAAATTGAAAATTTTGGGACTGACGAAGAATCCGAGCGTCTCAGCAAGGAAGACGCCCGTCCTGAAGAATCCGCCCGTATTTGCAGAAAGACGGCCGTCTTTTTGCCTGTGCATTTCAAGAAATCTCACTGTCTCTGAATCCGTCCGTCTTTGAGAAAAGACGCCCGTCTCGTCTTCAGAGAATCCGAGCGTCCTGGGGTCGGGACGCCCGTCTTGATGGCGTCAATATTTTTGGAAAGTTAACTGTCACAGAATTCGGGCGTCTTCCCACAAATCCGCCCGTCCCAAGAAGCTTGAATCCGAGCGTCTTCTGCTCGAATCCGCCCGTCTTCCTGCAATTTTTCGGCCCGACTTTTCTTAATTTTATTTCACCCCACCACACAATTTGTGACACATCACCCTTCCTTCCACTTGTATTATAAAAATCCACCTCCTTATGACTCCAAAGCATATACCAATCAGTCTTTTACCCCACAAAATCAAAAAGTCCCAAATTTCTAGGGTTTCAAAGGTAACATTCAATCCACAAGGAGGATCTTTATTCCTTAACAAATTAAAAATCCCAGCTCAATAATCAAAGAATGGCACCAAGGAGATCTTCTTTTAGGAATGGGAGGAGACCAAGGGTGAGAGGAAGTTCTTCCACCTCCCACATCAACACATTAAGAAGGGAACATGAAGAAATCGTGGATCTTACAACACTTGATGACTTCTCAAATGTTGAATTTATCAATGATGTGCAAAGACTAGTCTTCCACCGGCTTCTAAGTAAGAACATTCTCCCCACTAAGTTTTTATGTCATAATACTTTGAGGAAACTTGGGATTTATCACCAAGTGGAAGCTCTCTTTGAAGTGTTTGGTCTCTCTACCCTTTTCCACATGTTTGAGCAAACTTATCGATCCCTTGTGCTTGAGTTTTTGAGCTTTTTGAAGATTACAACCTTGAACAAAACAATATGCTTAAAATTTAGGTTGGAGAATGTTCCAAGAATGATGACCCTTGTAGAATTCGCAAATGTGCTTGGACTCGATGTTTCGCCTACCCGGACATCGAAGCCAAAGAAATACAGTGTTGAACCTTTGTGGAGGGCCATGACCGGCCGAGATTTCATTCACGACAAGGAATGTCTCGCTTTTCATATTCAAAATCCGATCTTGAGACTCACTTACCGGTTCCTCTCGGGCACCCTCTTTGCTCGCCGAGATCCGGCGATTGTGAATCAACTTGACCTTATGTTTATGGAATCTTACCTCAATATTCAAGGACGAAGTGTGTACCACTTCAATGCGCCCTTTGTGCTACTCGAGAAATGGGCAAACTTTAGGAATGGTGATGATGACGGGATGAAACACATTGTAAATGGAGGGCTCATTACTAGGCTTGCGAAGCATTTCAATCCGAGATCCAATGAGAATAATGAGCATGCTCCTCTTTCGGGAAACATGAGGATAAATGAAGATCTTCTTCTTATTCATCAACATTGGATAACCCTTGAGGGGGTTGATAAGCGGATCAAGTGGTTAACGAAAGAAAGTGATCCGATTTATCTATCGATGACCGGCCTACCACGAATTTCCCCGAGAAGAGGACCTTTGTCTCCAATCCCATCCTACCTCATCCCTCCAAACCCAACCCAACCAAGACAAGCACCACCACCTCCAAATCCCCAACAACAAGAGCAACAATCTCAAGATGAGAAGATCAAAGTGCCTCCCTACCCATTTCCTTATCAACCGTACAACCATCCCAACCCCTTCATCCTTCCCCGTGACGACTTTGTCACGAGAATTCTACAAGATTTGCACTACCGACAATATGAAGCTACCGTGGACAATTACTATGCACTCTATCCTCAATACCACGATTTGATTCATAGGGGAAAGGTTAGTGAAGAGGGAGCATTTCCCTCTTGGGCACAAATGGACCTACTCTTCCCCAATTCGGAGAGGGCAAATGAAGGGGCAAACGGGAGACAAGAGGAGGGGAGCAACAATTCTTGCGGAGGGGACACGGTGGAGCTTGAAAGTGAAGAGGACGAGTTCATGGACCCGAATATGAGTGATGCATAAAAGGAGATATGTGATAGCGATCTAGAGGGAGATGACGGCGATCTCTAGAGGATCACTTCATGGCTAGGTGGAGCGGGTGTGAGGCACCCATCTAAGTTTAAGTGAAGTTTCCTCATCTTCTCTCTTTAATTTTCAAGTTTCATGGAAGAGTTTTTATGTTTTGTTAACTTGTATTTTATCAATCTTGATCATGGTTGGAGTAGTCCTAGCAACATAGAGGACTAACACCTCGGCCCCATTGAGGTGTTCTTATTTTATTGTTCCCACTTTTGAAAATCCAAAATGACAAATTTTAGTTTCATGCATTCCATCGTGTGTGCATGAACTACACCCAACCTTAGGACATTAGCAATAATGTCTAACTCGGTTTGGGGAAGTACATACATACACAACGGGAGGTAATCTAAATTATGCTCTCCGTCATAAACAAAAACCCATGCATCATGTAGTGTAGATTAGTGTAGCTTGCATTTAGTGTAGAATTCATGCATCATGCTTGCATGATTTCCCATCATTTTGGCCATTGAGGACAATGCCCATATTAGTGTGGGGATGGGGAATTCTAACTTAACTTTTATTCAAAAAACCAAAAAAAAAAAAAATTTGAAAATCGAAAAAACCATGAAAAATTGAAAAACCAAAAACAAGTTCATTTCCTTTGTAGTGTAGTCATGTATATATTGTTGTATATATTGTGTTTGTTTTACCCTTATTCACATTGATCGACTATGCCACATCCGAGACATGAGGATATTGAAGACCGCATGGTATGATCTTTCCAATCTCCTTTTTCCTCTCTATGTTAATGAGTATGTGGCTTTATTTTGATTGATGCGGTACAACAATGTGAACTTAGGACTTGCATTTAGTGTATATGTCATATTAGTCGGTAGAATCATTTGCATTAGGATGTTTATATGCTAGTTGCATCATGGCATGTAGTTTGCATGTTAGAAAAATTTTGCGAAACCGTCTACTTGGGAAGTTTGACAAGTGTATATAGGCCCTAGTAGATGCTTTTTCTTCTTAAGACTTTGCTTGTTAGAATACTTGTAAAACACCCTAGGATGTGTCATGCTAGTATCCTTTGACCCATGGATTAACGCCTAGTCAAGAGTACCTTGTGGTGTGATAACTCCTTGGCTACCGTTTATTCCAAGGTGACCCTTGAAACCATGCATCCATCCATCCATCATCCATGTTCTACCATATTTTTGTCATCAAAGGGAATGGGCACAAAAAGAAATCAATTTGAGTTCAATGAAATGAAAAGTGAAAGAAAGTTTGCAAAAAAAATGCATCAAATGAAAAGAGGAGCAAAAATAGAACTCCTAAAGCTTCAAATATAAGCCACCCTCGCTACATATGGGGTGACTTCGAAAATGTTCAAAAGAAATGCAAAGAAAAGTTGAAAGTTGTCAAGTGTTGAAATGCCAAAAATCAAAAAAGAAATGGCAAGAAAGTGTTCTCAAATGTTATATGCCACATGAAATTGGGGGGAAAAACAAAAACAAAAGCAAACTCCCAAAGTGAAACTCAAATATCTATTGATCCCTTTATCCATCGTATCCATTTTTGTGCATGGTAGAGAGGGGACGACCCTTCTTCTTGTCTAGGCAAGAGGGGGAATTCCGCGATCCTCCAGTGTTTCTAACACCATAGGGAGTCTACTCTTGACGAAAGCATTTAACGATTGAGGACAAATGTACCCTAGCTTGACACAACTTGGAGGTGATTTATTGGTATCCTTCTGGGCTTAGTAGTTTGATGAAATTGCATCTATGAAGGAGTGTGTACCCTTGAATTGCTTCCCTTGTAGATAATTTCCGCCACTTAGATGAGGAAAGTGGCTATTCTTTTGTAGATGCATCCATTATTTGATTTTTGTGCTTAATGTTTGGATGTGTCGCCATTTTGGCAAGACCCTCCTTGCCTTGCAAGAAGGCATCCTACCTCATGGTTGTCTTGTTGTGAGTTGAAGGGGCGGAGTGAGACCCGCTAATTGTCTCATATCGGCTATGTTATTAGGTTAGTTTAAATAATGGTCCTAGTCTTTGTCACCTCTTTACTCGGGACGAGCAAAGGTTCGGTTTGGGGATATTTGATGTGACCATAATTAAAGCATATTTAGTCCCCGAATTAGCCTTGTTCCCATGCTTTTTAGTACATATTTGGGTCATTTATTGTCTTTAGTTCTTTGTTTTGCATATTCTTTGAGGTTTTGATCCCTTGGTAGGAAAGGAGTGCAAACCTTGCATTTTCATGGCAAAACGAGACTAAATTGATTGAACTCAATGACCAAGCATCAAGGAGAGACAAGATTAGAAGGCCTTTGTACATACTATAGTAGATGGGCAATGATGAGAAAAGATCCTTGCATCCTCGAGGAAATCCCCAAGGATTTTATGAAGAAAAGGGAAGAAAAGAAGAAGAAATGAGAGATCATCCCAAAGAATCCGTGCGGATTGTCCTGAAGACGCCCGTCCTCCACCACCACAATCCGAGCGTCTTCTCCACAAGACGCCCGGGCAGCAACCCCGGAAAACGCCCGTCTTCTCCCAAAGACGCCCGGGCAGAGACCCTCGAATCCGCCCGTCCCGTGCTGAAGACGCCCGGATTCCCAGGCAGGCCATTTCGTTTCTTCAAGCTTCAAGAAAGATGCCCATCCTTTCAAAAATACCAGCGTTTCCTTAAGTAGGGACTTAATCGTCATTTAAGCCCTTAGTTAACCCTAATTCCTACACCTAATCCCCACTATAAATACCCCATTAGTCTAATTAGAAGAGCATGTTCTTCTTAGCAATCTCTAGTGTAGTTAATATCAATCAAATCTCTCTTTCATTTTGTAATCAACAATTAATCAAGTTTTAATACAAGTTTTATTTCCTTAATCTCTCTTTTGTTCATCCTTTATTTTGGGTAATTGTAGATTATTTGGGTTATTATTGGGAGATTGACAACCTCTCAATCAAGCATCAAGTACTTCTTTTATTCTTTGCTTTATTATTGGAATCATTAGTAGGTATAATTCTCTTAATCCCTTTTTAATTATTGTTAATTACTTTCATTTATTCATCATGTTTCACTTTGTTGGTATGATTGATAACCTTGCTAGCATGTTCAACATGATAATGAGTGAGTAGTCACTTAGCTAGGGTTAATGGGTAATTAGGGGAAACCAACATGGGGAATGATTCATGCTTAAATTAAAATGCTTTCATGGTTTATTTGCTTGCTTGTTATGATCTCAACTCATGCACATGTTATGTTTGATGCAATGTGAGCCTATGAATCCTTGCATTTTTTACCCATCACCCATCTTTTCAATGAGACTTGTAAGACATAAACCAACTCGAGTCTCATTAGACCATGCATGTTGTTGAGTAGGGAAGACTAAGTCGACTTGTAGGTGTTGTACAATCTAATCGATTCGGCTCCGGGACCCAAACTTTCCTAGGATTGTAAGATATAAACCAACTCAATCCATCACAACAATAATTGCTTGCTTATAATTTGGGAACATGTTTGTATGATCAATTCCCATGAATCCCCTATGACCCCATGACACCCTAGTGCTTTTTATCAATTGTTTACAACCCTTTTTAATTCATCTTGCTTGTTTACTTTCATTGCTATTTAGTTTAGTGACCTTCTACATCAACCCCAATTGTGACACCCCTAAGACACCACTAGTTACAATAGAAATCTCATCTCAATTCCCGTCCCTTGGGATCCGACCTTTACTTGCCTCTTTACTAATTGTAGAGTTGTTTGTGAAGCTATAAATTGTGTTTTGGTCTAGGTGCTCCTAACGACAAGTTACCGAAAAGATTTAGTCCGGCCAGTAGGTTGCCAAAAATGAACTAGTCATAAATGACACCAGTTTTAAGGCTCTAAACCTTAGAATATATGAGTAGGTTGCCAAAATCTCAGATCAAGTGTATTCGTTCAGCTAAATTTGAACATAAACTCGTAGATTATGCAGTAAGACAATGCTAAAAAGATAATTTGTTGTATCGCAAGGCTTAAGCAAAAAGACAAAAAGTAGTGCAATTTCATCATCGAAATCTACCGTTCCGACGCAACCTATATGCAAAATAAACATGAAATATTTATGGTTTTTTCGAAATTTTCTATTTTTTTTTTGAATTTTAAAATTTTTGGAAAATAACAGACAATGCATACAAAAATTAAACGTGATAACTGAAATACAATAAGAACAATATGCAGACACAGATATGGATGCATATACCCTCCCCAAACCAAATTGTATAATGCCCTCATTGTACCCAAAATAGGGAAAGGAAATGCAAACTGAAAAGAAGAATGAAGCTCGGAAAATTTACAAGAGCACGCGAAGTAGGGACCTCCCCAAACCAGCCAACAACAAAGGAGGTCGCTAATAGCTTCATAACAACGTCACTGGACGCGAATCAAAACAAGCGAACTCGATGGTACTCGATGGTACTCGATCGATTCAAATGGGCTGCAGAGGTTGCTCAATCGAGAACAAAAAGTACTCGATCGAGGGATCCATGTGAGGTACCTGAAAATATGCAATGAACAACCCACATGACTAACAAAACAAGCCTAACGTTACAGTCTATCGTCTGAAAAACAATTATTACACACACAACAAAAACTGAAATGTTTGAACATCAACTAAAGAAAATTTAAACTCCGGGTTGCCTCCCGTTCAGCGCTAGTTTCAGATAGGTCCCAGCTCGACCTTCTTTTCTTCATCCACCGACGTAAATTAATGGCCCGCAACAAGGCTTCTGACTAAATGAAGTCCCTTCGGCATCCATAATTTTTACTTTCGGTCTCCACAGCACAACATCGGAAGAACAGCGACTCTTTACAGTATCAAATACGTCGCGTCTTCTCTTGGCCTTGTCCCACGCCCTCCTCTTATGTGGGATGGAATCTTCAAATCCTCCTTCCGGGTCTTCTAACCTGTCAAGACCTGTAAAAGAAGAAACAAGACGATATTCCTCCAACGTGCTCCCAAACTGGGGCGGAGGCGTCAAATCAACAGCAGTATATGATTTAACGGAAGGAATAGAAGGAATCTCATTGAGTTCAACAGAAGGAGTAGCATTACCTCGAATTTGACAGGATTGGTCTTCAATTGCCTTCTTATCGTCATCCGAAATAAGCGTAAATGACGAGTCAACACTGTTCATAGCCAAATCATTCGATCGAGAATGAATAGTGCACGATCGAAGGGTTTCTTCACCAAAACTACTCGATCAAACAATGCTTACCGTTCGATCGAGGTCTTCTTCCTTAGCAGTTCTCGATCGAACAGTATAGGGTGTTCGATCGAGGTCTTTCTCGTACAAATTGTTCGATCGAGTGTCATAAGCTGTTCGATCGAACACTTCCTCATATAAGTCATTCGATCGAACGTTGTAGGCTGTTCGATCGAATTTTTGTTGTTGTACAGAGTAGAAGTTTTCATATGATGGTTCATTTTCAGCTAAATCTTCGAATTCCGAGTCATACATATCATCATCGTCAATAGGTAACTCAGGTCCTTCATAGGAAAGACCGCTTTCGGTACAGATAGCATATATCATCTCTGAGTGCCAAAAATCCAACTCGGCAGCTAATTAGGCTATTTGAGATTCAAATAGCTTGAAATGAGCCTCTCTAGATTTATCATATTCTTGCACATGAAGTGCAAGTGCCTTCAGCAAAGACTTCAATTCAGCAATCTCTTCATTCTTTTTAGCGGGAGAAGGGGTTTGTTGTTGCGGCAGCCAGATAAATGGAGGCTTTTGATAGCCTCGTTGCTGAAACGGATGTGGTGGCACATATGTCGATTGTTGCGGAAGTGGGGTAAAGTTCGGGTAAGCCCCACTGTGGTTGCCATAGTAATGACTACCTTATCTATGCTGCTTAAACGCATAGACTTCGTCGATCTCCGTCATAAAAATAACAGCATTGTGCCCCGCAACACCATATCTCCCACAAAATACCACCTGTTGTGCCATAGTATGGAACTGAGGTGGACCACCCCAAGATTATCTACTCTCCAGCTTGTCAGATCTTGCATTCTGAGCTTCAAATTATGCTATAATTCTGGAGACGTTATAAATCTTGGTAGAAGAATCAAAGGTACTCAAGCTTTGCCTTTGATGATCTTTCTCCTAAAATCCTGTCTAGGTAGGACCTGTAGGACCTATCAAAACAACACTAAAGGAAAAAGATAAGAACTGCCTCAAGGAATAATTTTCTTGAGGCTAAAGACAGACCGAAATAAAGCAACTAGATAACGTTGCCTCCCCGACAACGGCGCCAAAATTTGACACGGCTGTCGCAACCCTATCAAAAATAAACCTAACCGGCTCTAACTAATATAGTAGAGGTAAGTCGGGTATCGTATTCTACAGGGAGGCTGTTTGTGATCTATTTGTCTAATTAGGTTTGTCTCTGTCACTGGGTTGTTTGTTTGATATGTTAAACTAAAGGTGCGGTAAAAGTAAGGTGTGATCCAATGAGAGAGGAAAGTGCTAGGATTGTCGGTTCACCATGGTTTCCTAAAGATCCAAAACTAGAGTTAAAGGTCGGCATAAATTCGGTCTGCAAGCTAGTGAAAAGGTCCTTTCGATCCGCTATTCGCCCTAAAACATTACTAACTTAGCTTCCGCCCTCATTAGAATGCGTTAATGTTCACTGCAGGTCTTACCGCTTCCAATCTTCCGATCTAGATCAAGGCGTAACGAAATTAACTAGCTAAATGCATCGACTCAAGCATCTAGTTACATTTAATTGCAGTGATTAACAACACAAACCCAATTCAACCTAGTCTAATCATCTAAATCTCAATCTCCCTAATTACCATGGCTCCCCTAATTCCCAGCACAAGGGATTTAGCTATTCATAACAGTAAATAAAACAATAACGATAAACAAAACTAAAGTAAACATGGTAAAAAGGTGAATTAAAGGAAATTAAGGAGCAACAGAATTGAATTTTTACATAGGAATTAACATAAATTAAAAGGGAAAGAGTAAGGAATTACACGAACTAAGATCTGGGAAAGTGAGCAAGCGATGAACAAGAGTCTGAGAACTGGACATTGAATAATTCCAGGATGCCTAAAACCTAATTAAGTCTCTCCTATTTATAGGAGAGATATTTATTTAACCTAAATACGATATTAAAGATATTAAAATCTTACGTTAGATAGAAAAGCACTCGATCGATTACATTGAAATAACTCGATCGAACAACTTCCAACCAAAACCTCTCGATCGAGCACATCACTACTCGATCGAGGAACACCATTTAGCCACCTGTCGATCGAACAAAACAAAGGATTCGATCGAGGACTTCTTATCATATATAGCTCTCGATCAAGCACATTAAGTCAGCAAGGATCTCGATCGAGTAGTTCACCATTAAGTCAGCTCATTTGAATGTTGAATTGCTTCCGAGACAACTTCACGCTTCCCTAAGTAAAGGTATTCTTGCTCCGATTCTTCCATCTCCTGAATGCAAGCTGAGGGACAGTTCCAAGCTCGGTTTTTCTTCTTTCAGGTCCATTCCTGCAATTAAAGCCAAACAAACCAAAGTTGAATATTCGGGGCATTTCGTAGAATAAAACTACGGGAATTGCATAAAAGTGCGTGCATAAGAGGCTCAAAAAGACTATATAAAATGTACACATCTATAATTGTGTGGATGGGAGGATATACTATGAAGGGCATCTGAGTTAAGTTTGGATGAGAGATATTCATTATCAAGTGTTAACTTACATGATCAGGATTGGCTAGTTAGATTCGATTATGGGTCCATGATGTGTGTAAATCTTTATGTGAGGTTCTGACCTCACAAGTAATGGTATGGTGTGATAGTTATGAGTCGTTATATGAGTGTTCTGCGTCATATGTTATACTTGTATGAGTATGTATGATATCTGTAAGTGATAGTGTGAGGTTCCGGCCTCATGAGTAATAGTATGGATGATATTCATAAGGTTATTATCTATTATTCCATGTAATATGTTACGTTGTGATCTAGTAAAGCGGTTTTAAGGAAGTCTTCTGGTCACGGAAGTTGTACTGAGTCAGTGTCTATGGGATTGTATAAGTTGTGATGACTATCGATGTGGTTGTTGTGCCTCGGGTGGAGATCCGGGCACGGTACTTCGTGTTTTGATACTAGTATTTTCGCGTTGCTGTGCGGCTCTTGATGGCGGTGTTGCGATACCGTCATCGGTTGTGGTGGAGTAGGCGGGATACTTATGAGACGAGTTTTCGAAAGTGTATACCAGTTATATAGATTGTTGTTTTGTTTACTGCTGTTTTCTGTTAGTTTCGGTCTGGACATATGGACTGTTATTTTGTTTATTGATGTTTCTCACCAGTTTCGGCTTGGGAGTGAAGGTAGAGTATGATATGGAAGAGAGTTGCGCATGTGGTCGTCGTAATCATGGTATTGATATCCTGTTGATGGGACATAGTTGTGAGGAGTTGTTAGAGTACTTTCGATCTTGTTTTAAAGGAGGCATTGGTTGACATAGTTGTGGTAAGAGTTTTGTGGAATGGGTGTGCGTTGAGCCAGAAGCGACAAGTTATTCGTAATCTTTATTGGGACAATGAGTATAGCGTTTTAGGAACTAGTATTATGTTAAGTTATTGATGAGTTTTACGGAAATAAACATAAGAACTTGAGGATCTAGTGTGAGTGTGTGTAACAATTGTGGGTCGTTATTTATGATTGTGGAACTAAGTGCATGTATAAAGAAGTATGTCATTTGGCGGTAATGTTGAAGAGATGGAGTAGTGCTTATGCTGAGGATTTTATGATATAGGTTAGATGAAGTACAGAATAATTGGAGGCACGAGAGCTGTTAGAGAGAGAGAGAGTCTTGGATATGGGATGGTTGTCGGTGTTGAGGTTATAGTCGGTGATAGGTGGTATAAGATGAGGATAAAGGGAAGAATACAGCTAAGGATCTAGTATTAGTGAGTTACGAGGACGTAACATTTATCTTAAGAGGAGTAGGATGCGACAAAGAGAGTTTGATGGTTGTACATGTTGTAGTATAATTGGAAGTTTGAGTGTTGGTGTAGAATAAAGGATGGATTTGTGTTATGGTCGATTTTATTACAGGTAATGGCAGTGCTTGTAATAGTGTGATGTTTATAAGTGTGAGTAAACCTCGATAGTGTTTATGGATTGGATGATGATGTTTATGTGTATGAGTAAACTTCTAGGACGAATTTCATTTTAAGGGTGGTAGAATGTAACATTCCGTTTTGATGGTTGATCTTGTTTGGTGGATTGTCTTGGTATTGAGTTTGCTAGTGAGCGTTATGGAAATAAGACAGAGTCGGCAACACTTATGTTGTTGGTATTCGATAGTATTATGGAGTTAGTATCGAGAGGCTATGTTGTAGTTGAGACGATATCGTGAGCCGTGTTGTAGAAGTAAGCATGGTTGGTGGAGTTAGTGTTAGGTGTTCATGTTTTATAGGTTGGGTTTGAACTTCGGGGACAAATTAAGTTCATTTTTAAGGACGGAAGACTGTAATACCACGTTTTTCTAAGTCTTGTTACTCGGCCGAATAGCGCCAACTCGGCCGATTGGGTGATGATGTTTATGTGTATGAGTATCCGGTCTGACGATGTTTATTTCCGCGGCTTGATTTAGAGAGGATTAGAGTTATAAAAACGAGATTTACAGTTTCTTAATCACTTTTACCGAAACCTAAACTTTCAACGTAACTCTAATCACCTCTAATCTCTCTCGAGTTCGTGGATTCACTAGTAGAAAAAACACCTATCTCGTCAATCAATTAACGTCGGTTCTACAAAAACTGACGCAAAAAGTACTTAGTTTTGGCGGGAATGCAATTTCGCCCTATAAATAAGCTTAATGCGTCGGTTCTTGGAGGAAACTGGCGTATATAATGCGTCAGTTCTTGGAAAAACCGATATATTTGATCAAATATATCAATTATATTACTAAACCGACTTATTTAATATTACGTTTTTACAGCAATCAATACATATATATAAAGCAGAAACTTTTCGAGCGATTACAGAGAGTCCAACTTTTTTAGAAATCCTAACAAAAGTAGATTTCGAAAAAAGTTACATAAATAAAATTATCCTAATAAAAGTATATTTCTTAGTATTTAAAACAAATTTTAATAAAATTATCCTAATATAAGTAGATCAAGTATATTTTAATAATATTATCCTAATATAAGTAGATCAAATATATTTTAATAAAATTATTCTAATATAAGTAGATTAAAATTATCAAATAGATAATAGAAATTCATAATAGTTCAAGTTATCGTATTTATTTTCCCCAACTTATGGTCTCATACATTTTTAGTTTGTATTCTCGCATCAAAATTCAAGAAGCTGGCGGATAAAAGATTAATTTATTTATTAAAGTGTTATGTTAAGATGATGTAGTGTAATCTTACGTAATTACACGAAGTATAAATTACGATTTCATCAAAATGTAATCACTAAATAATCATTGGAGTGTGTGTATAGAAATCATAAACATAAATGCTTCCGTGTACATTCAAGGTATCAATACATAAAACATTTCACTAATCTATATATGTTACTATTTTTCTTTAACTAATTTACTTTCTATAAGAATGTGGAGACCATTAGATGGAGGAATGAAACCGAGAAAACCTGAAGTAGAATTTGGGGGTGTAAACAACTCAAAGCTTTTGTGTAACAATGGAACAATTCATAGTGTTATTCATATGATGAATTGATGATCGATTGTAGACTCACGCATTAGTAGTATCACCTGATTTCATCTACTACAAAATTTCATATAAACCGCCAGCATATATCCAAGTAATTTAACCATTACGAAATAGTAGGTGCTACATACTCAAAATACACTATGTAACTAATTATATGGTATATTAATGTCATACACATTATTCATATACTATATCTTATATTCCATTATAAAAATTAACTGAAACCTAAAAAACGAGCTTAAAAGATAACTGAAAATTCGGAACCGATCAGTTAACCGATTAAATAAAAATTACTTTTTAAACTAACCGAAAGAAAGTTTTTTTTTTTTTTTTTTATAATATGGCATAAAAGGACATTGTAAGTACTCCATATTTGATATTATAAATTGAAGTATTAAAAAAAAAAAAACAGGTAGCTTATTTCTCATATGCTTCGCTTATTTTGGTAAATAATTTATCCACCAAATATTTACAACAAAAAAAATAAATGAAATTTTGATTAGATAAATTTAAGCTTATTTTTTTCGAAACAGAGCCTAAATATGAGATTTTTAATTTCATGATCTCTTGACCTTTATAATATCAAATTAATTTCTTTTTGATATTTTTTTTACGCATGTTTACTTACTTTCGAACCTATTGTTAGGAGTTAATCTCATGTTCCATTTTTAATTTTATAAACATGATTAATAAAATAAATAACTATTTGTTCAGAATAAATATTAGCAATGAGACAGTGTAACACAAAGTACGTATATATCATAATCATGAGAAATAGAATAAATAAGCAATTGGTTAAAAATAAATAGCGTTCCATATAAGAAAATTGTTAACTCTACAATAAAAAGAAAAAAAAAACTTGATCAAAAGGAAAATATATCACAATTGTCCAATTATATCTCTTTTGTCTTGGATGCAGCGAATATAAATAAAGTTTCAGACTCAAACTGAATTTTAAATCATGTCAACCATGGGACATGGGTAAATAAAATATCAGAAATATTTGAAAACTATAGAATAAGCGAGAATATAACATTTATATGGAACGAACTATTTTAAGATCTACACAAGTTGATCTATGGCTTTGAAATTTTTTACTTGTGACAACTAAGGGCATGTAATTTTTCTAACTAATAATATGGGTATGAGAAAGCCTATATTCGTCATGTCCCCTCGCCCGTATGACATCCTTGCTTTTAGGAGTCGTTTTTTTGTTTCCTATTATTCGAGACTTGGTAGAGTATTTTAGTCCCCTTAGACTTTGGGAGCAAAATTCATTATCTTTTAGGAATTTCACACTAAATGTACATCATCCTCTTCCCAATGATCCTATGTAGTATTGTTTTTGCAGAGTCGTCAATATATTAGTTTGACCATGATTTTTGACATATTAATGGTCAAAGTTATAAACAACGTTTGACCCTTGAGAAGTAATGGGAAAGATGTTTATTAAGAAGTGAAGGGAGTATACATGATGAATTTTTTAACATAACTCATAATGGTATGTTTTACCAAGTGTGGTATGTCGGTTATGTTGTTGAGGAACATCAACTCCGTAAGAGGACTAACTAAAGAGACATTGTCTTATTATCAATCGCCTTGGGAAATTCGAAATAGAAAGGAAGATAATTACGGGTTCCAAAGTTGGCAAAAGGTACTGAACCGAGCATAGGAATGACTTCCTCGGATACAAAGATTCCTTTCGTCCTTAAACGGAGACAATATACATTGAGGCTATGCTTCGCTAGACAATAAACAAGAGTCAGGGACAATAACTTAATCATGTTGGAATTTATGTGCTGAAACCAGTTTTTAGTAATGACCACCTTTACGTAGAAGCGTCAAGAGCAAAGTCATCCAAGGGATTAAGGTTTTCATCGTGATAGAGACCAAATGTATCAAGGCCAAACGAAAGACATTATTTACAAAGAAGTTTTCACAAATTTATCAAATTATGTATCGTATTATATATTTTGCATGAAGCTTTTAAGGACAAGTAATCTTAATTATAAATAGTCAAAGACTATTTCTATTAAAAATCAATGACGCGTGAGATTATAAGAATAATAACTCTACAATCCAATTATATATGTGAATGTTATACAACTGATATAGTCAATACCAAATGCCAACATTTTTGTTGCGTTTTTGTGAGGGGAACTGATGATTAATCTCTCCTCATCTAAATCAACTCCCGAATTTTTGTTTGCTCTCATTTTCAGCATGGTTTGACTTTTTATTAAATTTAATAGTTTTCTATTACCAGACCATGGTAACTTAAATAGTTTCAGCGTTGCCATAAAATACTAATTTTGTAACTCAACGATTTTAAATGATGTCATAAAACTAATAAATGATGTTGCCCCATGCATTCTATGCAATAGAATCACATATATTTTTGATTGTTGTTTAGAGACTAATAATTCTATTGGAATTCAGTTTGGATTTGATGTTGCGAGAAGTTTATAAGGAGCAAATACTCTTAATTGTAAATATATATAGTCAAGGTAAAATTATGTTTAAGAGATCTAACATTTTCTTTGAACACACTATATATAATTATGATAATTGTTGTTTTACGTAACAGCATTCAGTTTTACGTAGTTGTTGTAGGTTAAAATAATTTACAAGACTCATAAAAGTCTGTCTCCGTTATTAAGGATTCAGTTTGGTGAGCTGCACCATATTAACAAAGAAAGCGTTTTTTATTGAATTAAAAACCAATTTGTGTTTGCAACAATGAAAAAGCAAAGTACATATTATAAATAAATCACTTGATGTTATAAGTACTATTAAATGTCAAATTTTTATGGTAAAAGCACTAATAATTCTTCAATCAACTATACCAACCATGAAGTTTTTTTCATCCATGATTCAACATAGTTAGACTTTTTTTTGTTAACTTAAGAATATATATTTTTACAGATAATCCGCATCGCACGGGCTTTCCAACTAGTTATACCTAAAACTGATGCAAATACCTACCATTCACATATTAACTCATCAACACGAGTCCCTTTCCCATTCATTCCTTCAACAAAAAATTAACATTCCTTTTCCTCCATTCCTTCATTAAATCGACACCCAACCGCCGACCCACTGACGACTCGCCGCCGACCTGCTGACGACTTGCCGCCGACACAGTGCCGCCGTGTCACTCTCTTCTACTCATCTAATTCCTAATTTGATATTGGTATGATTTTTACTTGATTTTTTTGTTGTAAGTTCTTTTAATAGGGGTTATTATTGTTGTTTACAAACAATTTTGTATAGTAATTGATTTGTTAGTATGAATTAAATGTAAATCTAGAATTGTTTTAGGGTTAGGGTTAGGTGAAATTGGGGGTTTTCTATTTTGATTAGTTGGTTTGGGTGGGTTAATATCTGCTACATTAATGTTGTTTAAGGTTTCTCAAGCTCATATGTGTCTTAGTGCATAAGTAACGTTGCTCGGCTAGGCCCGCTGCCTGCTCCTTGCCGTGTTCCGACCTTGTTTATTCATATGCATATGAGTACATGAAATAGCCATATACAATGGACGGCAACTTAGCCAAAACATAAGTATCATCCCAAAACATAACCAGATTTAATCCCATTCAAATTGAAACTAGTTCACTTGGGAAGAAAATTGTACAATTATCCCATCCGAGTATCTTTACGAAAATATAAATAAGTATTCCATAAAAGAAAGGATTGTAGGATGGACATAGAAACTTCCGAGTATCCCATATCAATATGTTAGCAGTGATGATTGACGAGGCTGCAATGGTGTCGTATATGAAGGACAACATGCTGCATTGAGATTGTGAAGTACTCGTCAATGAAATCTTAAGCTTTAAATCTACATGTGTACTGGTTAAGGTGCACAATGTGTGAGTTATGTGAACTGACCCAAAATGAGATTACCTTAATTTGAGTCCTTTTATAAGTGTAAGTTATGTGGATTGATCCATTAATAGCCTGGATAATTGTTGGGTATGAGAATTCCATATCTAAAGTACCATCATCAAGCGCCAAAGCATCTACCCACGAGTTGCCGTCATCATAGGAGACCTCTTATTTTTTTCATTTTTTTAGCTGTCTTAATTTCTTTTCCTTGGTACTTGATAGGAAAAGTTTGTTGTTCAATGAATTCTACTCTACTTTTGTAGTCAACTTTCTGACTTCCTAAATGATTAATTAATTAACTCTGTTCCTCTTCCAATATTAAAATAATATTTGTACTATACAGCTACGTGTTTGATGGAAAGCCTCCTGAATTGAAGAAACTAGAACTTGCAAAATGGTATAAAAGCCCGTCTACTTGTCATTCAAACTCATTAAAACTAGCGATTCAGTTGATTTGACTATGACCATTCATGGAGGTACTCCAAACGAGCTGATGCAACTGAGGATTTATCTCCAGCAATAGAGGTGGATTTTGCCAATCAATATTGCTGAAAAAGCTGCTTCTGTTTTGTTTTGCAGCATGTTACAGGTTCACTGTTTTCTAAATGCATTATGTTTATCCTATTATTAACTTTATTCAATGATAAATGCAGGAAGGAGATAAAGAAGGAATCGAAAAATTCAGTAAACGAACTGTAGAAGTATGTTTTCTCTATAGGTTGAGAATTTGATTACAGCTTTTAAACTTCTTCTAGGGGTATGTAACTTTGTTATTTAATAACCTATCGCTTAAGAAAATAAACCCTCACCAACTCTATTTGTTCTTTTAAGAAGTCCGCCCTTTTGTTTGAGGGGAACAGATGTAGGTTTAGATGGTAATCATTGGTAATATTGGAGGTTGTTTCTTGAATGTGTAATTTGCAGCTAATAGAGCAAAGAGCCTAACAAAAGTTTGGTTGTGACATTGCTCTGAGATATTTCCTAGTGCAGTGGTCTTAGACCCTTACTGGTCACTCTTGAATCTTGCAGGTGATAAGACAGCACAACGAAGACTGTAAGAAACTACTGGGATTAATGGGAGTGCCTGTGGTTGAGGTGATTTTTCATTATCTTTTGTGAATATTTTTTCGTCAATTATTTTTTGATAAATATGAGTTTTCTTGTGGTGCAGGCTCCTTCTGAAGCTCGGGCACAATGTGCTGCACTTTGCAAGAATGGAAAAGTATGTATTATAGCCATATCATGGAACATTACCCTTTACTTTTGGCTGTTATGCGTGAATGAAGTAAAACGCTCAAGACTCAATTTTTGGACAATTAAGACTCATTTTTTTAACAGTTTAACGGACCGTTTGATTTGGATTAAAGTGACTAAAATGAATACAAATAACAAGGTTTTGGACAGAAACTCTAAGGACTCGAATTAAACACTCAAACGGACTGTTTTAAGGCTCTAGTTTTAATTTGGAAAGTGTAAGAGTTTTGGATTGCAAAAATGATTAGAATTGAGTGACTTGAATATGACTTAATCTAAGCACTACGCCACACTAGATTAAGCCTAAGAGGAATCCCAAGCACTAAGAAATGGAATCGCTCAACTCTAAGCACAAAGCAATAGAGGGTTTTCTAGCACTAAGCAAAGAAGATTAGTAGAAAGCAAAGCTTCTAACTTGTGTTTTTCATTCATCAAATATGAATTCAACATAAGGAGAGGCTTGCTTTTATAGGCTAAGCCAAGTAATCCTCACCCTACATCCATCCATGCATACAACGGTCCAAAGGGACCCAAAAAGTGACGGTACAATGTGGCCCAAGGCCTTACACAAGTTCTTACACAAGTTAAAAGATTTAAAAGAAAAGTAAAAAAGTAAACTAATAAGACAATGATTATTTAACAAGCTTGGAAGCTTCACATGGGCCAGCCAAAGGAGTGCATAAGAACTAGAGCATGTAATAAGGAGGTAAGAAGTTATCTTGGATAAATTGGAAAACTTGAAAGTGACCCTTGTACTTGTGATTCCAAACCGTGTAACCATGGACCACCCGGTTTGTCTCTCTTGTTTGAATATGATCCAGGCCTTTCCAAGGAAAAAGATCCTAGGCAAAAATGCTCCAAGCTCTCTATAGAAAGATCCTAGGCCATAAAATACCACATGTTCTTAGACGGGTTTTGATTTGGACCACAAATTGCTCGAAGGTCCAAAACCGGGCTCAATGGGGTTGGATGTAGTTTGTTTGCTTCAATCTCTCCTTCCTGAAAAGGATTTGTCCTCAAATCCTCGACATTATCATCACTAAGATCTTCATAATAAGGACTTAAATCTCCAATGTTGAATGTACCATGAACTCCATAATATCCGGGAAGGTTAAGCTTGTAAGCATTACGACCAATTTTCTCAAGGATTTCAAATAGACCATCGGCTCTTGGCATGAGTTTGTTCTTTCTTTTGTCGGGAAATCTCTCCTTTCTTAGATGTAACCACACAAGATCTCCGGGTTCGAAATTCTTGGACCTGCTAGAACCCTTGGACCTAGCCTTGTGAACCTCATTACTCCTCTCAATTTGCTTCTTGACTTGTTCATGGATATGGAGCATTTTTTCAACCCTCTTCTTAGCATCATAATCAATAGTGTTCCTCTTAATGGGTGCTAAATCCGTGGGCATCATTGGGTTGATGCCATAGACCACCTCGAATGGAGACTTGCCCGTGGTGGTAGAAGGAGCTCGGTTGAATGCAAATTCGGCTTGAGCTAGCTTGAGGTCCCAATCTTTCAAGGACTTGGTAACCGTGCACCTTAGTATCATCCCCAAGGTCTTGTTGGTAATTTCGGTTTGACCATCGGTTTGGGGGTGGTGGGAGGTGCTAAAGAGTAGCCTAGTCTTGAGTAGTTTCCATAAGGTCCTCCAAAAGTGGCTCACGAATTTAGAGTCCCTATCCGAGACAATGGACTTGGGAATACCATGGAGCTTGACCACTTCTTTGAAATAGAGCTCTGCCACACTAGTTGCATCCTCCGTTTTCTTACAAGCAATAAAGTGAGCCATTTTGCAAAAACGATCCACAACCACCATGATGGAATCTTTACCTCTTTGAGTTCTTGGTAAAGTAACAATGAAACTCATGCTAATGTCCTCCCATGGTTGATTTGGGACGGGTAGAGGAGTGTAGGGACCCGTTTGGAAGTAAGCTTTTGATTGTTGGCAAGGAGCACACCTCTTGGTCACATCTTGGACATCTCCAAGCAACTTAGGCCAATAGAATTGCTCTTGGAGTATGTCATAGGTCTTTTGAATGCCAAAGTGACCAGTAAGACCATTAGAGTGGACTTCTCTCTCCAATAGACTTCTATAAGGATCTCTTGGTATGCATAACTGGTTTCCATAGAACAAGAAGCCATTTTGAGTCAAGTATTTGCTTTTAATTTTGATTTGGCCTCCTTGAAGTAGCTCCCACTCTTCTTTGAAATCCGGATCCTCTTGATATAACTCTTTTATGTGCTCAAACCCAAGGACTCTTTGCTCCATAAAACTCAACATAATGAACCTCCTAGACAACGCATCCGCCACTACATTGTCTTTCCCTTCTATGTACTTGCTCGAAAAGTTGAAAGATTGTAGAAATTCTACCCATTTGGCATGCCTATGATTGAGTTTGTGTTGACCATTAATGTACTTGAGAGCCTCATGATCCGAATGGAGTTCAAAGGGCCGTGGCTTCAAGTAGTGACTCCAATGGGTCAAGGCTCGAATAATGGCATAGATCTCCTTGTCATATGTTGAATAATTGAGCTTGGCACCACTCAATTTCTCGCTAAAGTAGGCAATAGGTTTGTGTTCTTGCAAGAGGACGACTCATATCCCAATTCCACTAGCATCACACTCAACTTCAAATAGTTTATTGAAATTAGGTAAGGAGAGAATAGGTGACTCACAAAGTAGCCTCTTGATGGTGTTAAAGGACTCCTCGGCTTTCTCCCCCCATTTGAACTCCCTTTTCTTCATACATTCGGTTATGGGAGTCATGATGGTGCTAAAATATTTGATAAACCTCCTATAAAAAGAGGCTAGGCCGTGGAAACTTCTCACATCTGTGATGGTCCTGTTGGGAAATGTGTCCTCAACAATAGTGCGATCACATGATTTAAATATCATTATTAAATCTCATTTTAAGAATACATGTGGGATGTAATATTTTACAGTCAACTGGTCCACACATATCGGTAATGATTGGCTGACTAGAGTTTGACATTACTGTCGTGCGACGGTGGTGATCAGTTGATCCCCTTAGGTCATACCTATAGGGAAATACTCTTAATTGATTATTTAATTAATCGTATACTGATACGAGTTAATTAAATTGCTTAAAATTGACGGATGATTTTGTGAGTATAATTTACGTATCTTATTGTAAATATGATTAAATAAGACGCGGTCTAAGTAATCGAATTATTTTATTACTTGGATGAAATTATTGTTTACTGAAACAATTGAAACGGAATGAATAAATTATTATAAATACAGAATGTTGTAGTTTATAATTTGGAAACCTTTTTGGTACGAGTAATTACGAATTACTAGTCAATTTTGTAAATGACATATTTTATGAGTATGTTGATTTTTAATATGATAAAAATACATTGCATTGTAACATGTCATGTAACATGTTACATGTGACAAATTTGACAAATGACAAAATAAAATGGTTTCTCCATTTTATACTTAAAACCTAAAAATATGGGTGGGTTTATAGTTTATATTGTGTTATTTATTTTAAATGGAAACACAATCATGAAACTAGGTAGTAGGCTTTGCATGCTTGGTCTCTTGTGAAGAGCAAAAATGAAAGCTATTGGGCAACCTACCCAAGGCCAAATTTTCGGCCATAATGAAGAGAAAAGAAAGAGTTTTCTTTTTCTTAATCAATTCATTCATTCAACATGATAATTTTTCTAGTGTGAGAAAATTAATATACTCTCTAAATATTGTGAATTCTAGAGAAATAAAATCACACAAAAACACCCCTCTTGACCGAAATAATCAAGAGCCCAAATACAATTTATTTGTATCAATTTTATTGTAAAACCATTATTATTACTAGATCTAAATAGTATTGGTTTATTAAGATGTATTCCTTGGGTATATGCTTTTGGGAGGGATTCTACTCTTGAATCCTTGTTCTTCCATTTGGAAAGCTCAAGAACAAAAGAAAAGGAGATTTCTTTTGTGCCCATAAAACCGAAAACAACAATGTAAGAACATGATTTCTTCTCTATTTGTTTCATTGTTTGCATGCATAAAATCCGTTTATTTTATGACAAATTAATTTAGACATATATGAGTATGTTAGTATGTATATGAATCTACATTTCCTTTCAATCGGTATCAAGAGCCACGGTTGTTTGCATGCAAATTGGTTAAAAGTTTTTCCGAGTTATAAGAATAACAAATAAAACTTGTAAAATTTGTGTTATTATGATATATCACGAAATTATTACATGCATGTTAATATTTCTGGTCCTAAAATGTTTTAGGATATTTTGGTTAATTTTTATTGTTCATATTATACAATAATGACATTTAAATATGATTTTATGAGTAAAAATGTCATTTTCGGTCTAAAATTTGCTATACTTCGAATTTTTCAGTGATTTTTGGATATGTTGTCACATATATTATTTTGAGATAACCTGTAAATTTTCATAATTTTTGGACTTGTTATGCTCGAAAAATGGATTTTTCATTTTTAATTCGGATTTAAAGTGAAAAATAGGTTAATATGAGTTAAATTTCGAATCTGGTCATAGAAATTTTATATGTTGTCACATGCAATTTTACAAGATGTGTGTAAAATAATTGGCCATAAAGAAGTCCTTATGCATGATTTATGGATTTTTGAAGAAAAATAGCATAAATAGGGACATTATTAGTGAAAAATTAATAAAACATAATCTATGACTTAAGAAAAACGTCTAATGTTGCTTTTTATTATCATTTTCAGATCTAAAATTGAAAAGTTAATGGATATAATTTTTCCTCATGTTTATGATTATTTTAGTTAAAAATCGATAAACCGCAACATTGTTTTTCCGGGAAAATTTCGAAATTTTTAACCTAAGATTTTGAACATTATGAGTGTCATGGTAATTTTCCAGAATGTTCATGAATTTAAATTTCAAATTTTGAATTTATTTGAAGTTTTGTGATTTATTTGAAGTTTAATAGCTTATTTTTGTAATTTTGGACTATTTATGAACAATTTTAGAATTTTAAGTTAATTATAGTCAATTTATTAGTGAAAACTAAATTTTGAGTCCTAAGTGGTTAGGGTAATTAACTTATGCATAAATATGAGTTTATGTATTTTTGTGATTATAAAATGTTGAAATCACGCGAATCCGTAAAAACCAAGTAATATACGATATTGGCTAATTAAAGGCGATTTGGCATAAAATGAAGCATGTTCATACATATTATAATGTTGCATTTTCTTTATGATTGTCATAATTTTAATTTATGTAATTTTGAATTATGTATTTTTACTTAGTATGGCCTTAGATTTTAATTGGTATTTCCCGAAATGTATGGGAATATCGATTCGGTTGTAATTTTATTGTGATCTCGTATCACCGTTTTGTAATTTAATAGATTTATTTTATTATAGTTACAAATGTATAATAGGAAATTATGTAATTTATTATGTAATTTTATTTATTTCGGAGTTCCCAAAGACGGATTTCTTCGAGATGACGATACATAAAGACGGTGTTACCTCGAGATGCGTGTCACAACCGAAGTTCAAGGGACCAATGGAGTTGGTTTCCGAATATGTAATAGTTAAAGAGTTTTTCTATTTTAGGAAAGGCCATATTTGGATTTATTTATTTTATGCTTGCATTTTATTTTATGTCGCATGCATCGCTAAATCGCCATAACTAAAACATGCATTGTCATTTAATCGAGTTTATCGACCGTGTCAATTACAATTATCGTAGTTCACCGCTTTAGTTCACTTAAAACGTGATAGATAATAAATTGACATGACCTCTCGCTAAAATAAACAATTGAGACTTAGCCTTACCAAATATTAGAAACCCATGAAGTACCAGTTTCGCAAGGGAGTTGAGCCGGCTTTACCGTAAGACAAACCTTGTTACGTTGGTGAAGTGGGGTGATAAATGTCTATCCACCGAATTTATGTTAATGAAGGGTATTTCGGCACACCGTGCCCTAAGTTGATATGAGTTTGGATCATGGACACATTTATTCGAAATTTGGGTTGAACTCAACGAAAGTATTCACGACGTATTTCCGGATGTGTTTCGGGCTAAAGATAAATATTAATGTAATTTTATCGACCAAGAGTTCTAAAAGTAGAATCGATTAAAGAGTTAATCCACCGAGTTATATTGATGAGGTATTTTAAGCACACCGTGCCCCAAGTTAATATGAATTTGGATCTTAGAATCATTTATCATAGTTGGGTAGAGGTCACTATGTAAATGCTTTACTTGTTATTTACAAGTATTAATATAACGATGAATGTTTTATTTTCATTATTCCGTTATCATATTGTTCTATTTCTTTACCACAATACATATACGATATCATTTCGTTTTTTGATTCAAAACTCCTTTAAAACCATCGTAACTAAAGACAAATATGAATTTGCTTCTAAAACCTCAAATGAACCATTGCTAAGGATCTCTTGTAAAGAGTATAGATATAAGTTATTCATTATCAAACTGGTTTTTGATCGTTGACTAACACATCTACTTACAATGGATTGTTTTTCATATATTTAATTGAATTAAGTACCTTGAAGCGATAAATTGTTTTGGTAATTAGTTTTGTCAGAATTCGTAATTGACCAAAATAACGCAACCACTTCAATGAAAGTTTTAAGATTAAAACGAACAAATGAAGAGTAATCTTCATAAATTCAACTTTGCTTCTCAAAGCAAAGACTCATTGAAATGAGTGGGAGCATTCTCTTAAACCGTTAAGATGAGAACGAGGTTCAAGAAGTAATGATTATAATGGAATTGATACAAGGTAATGTTAAAGGTAAAGTTGTTGAGAATGACGATACTAAACCTATCAATCCCGACCGATAAAGTTTCCGTTGTCTTAAATGTTAGACACGAGAAAGGAAACTACCCCAAATTATTGAAGAATCAACAAGTTAGTTGTGGGACATCTAATGAGACCTTCTTCGCTAAATGTTTATTTAATTAAACATAAATTTTGCTAGTACCACTTCGTCAATATTAGAAACCAGTGGAGGTTTTCATCATTGTACTAGATACATAGAGTGATTAGAATATGACGACTAGTAACAACAATATCGAGAGATAGAGTAATTGTGTACTCAATCTAGTTTTTGGGTTTGGAGTTGTACTTAATTGTGACTATTAAGTACATAAACTCTAAATAAGAATACATACTTGTTAAGATACAAAAGAGGTTTCACTTTTGTGACCCTTTACACCACGATTTGATATATGGCTAGCCCATTATCAAGGTGATAATATTCTAAACCAAACTAGAACGATACATCATAAAGATGATGCAAGACTCAAATTGGTAACCTAAGATTAAACCTTAAATTTTGGAAAGATGAACGCAAAGAGTTATCGAGTACTCTTGAAACCATTAGATTGTTAATGGTATATGCGTATCATGTATTCAAAGCAAGATGTCTCGTGCCTTTTGGTTGAAAAGGAAATCGAGGTTGTATATCATCGATCCAAAATAGGTTGATCATTTTCTTTTACCAACGATTTAAGTTGACGCTAATATGTTCACTTAGTAAGGTAAAAGGAGAAATCTTTGAAGAATTTCAAAGAGTTCAAGGAATCACGATTTAGTCGTGATGGGATTATCAAAGTGAAGACTTTGATATAAGCCAAAGGAAATGTGATATAGTATCACAAGTTAATCTCTCTTAGTACGCATTATGTAATAATGTGTGATTAGATAAGAAATCAAACGCTATTCGATATGGTTTGGATTTCAATCAAGTTACTTTGAGTTACTTGATCCTTTTGGGGATTTTATCATTTTTGTCTAAATTATTTTTTCCACTAAATCGAATCATATGAGATATGAAATGGTATGGGTACCATGGTTGTAAGTTTTCACAAAGAAACAAATGCTCATTTTACCCTCTTCAATTAACACGAGTACGACGGGTTTGCGGCTCGTGAAGCTGTCTTTCTAAAATACAAGTTTATTTCTAGAAGACAGAGTGGGAGAAAATTATTCAAGAGCCACAAAGAATGTTATGTCGCAAGAAACTGGTCTTTCTTGGCTACATGAGACGTTTTGTGTAAGATGTTGTTTCTTTAAAACCTAGGAGGTTAAATTCGTCAAATTGTTGAAAATGATGGATTCATGTTACTTTTAAGAAAGTAAAGAGCTTATAACTTACAAAAAAATCGTTTGATTCAAATTGATTACTTCTAGAAAGTAATGAACATATGACTTACATAAGAGTGTTTAAGTCACAACTCAATATAAGGCTTAGAGCCATGAAAATCCGAAATAAAAAGGCTTGATTAGTTGCAAAGGGTTTTGCACTAATAAAGAGAGATTTCAAGGCTTGATTAGTTGCAAAGGGTTTTGCACTAATAAAGAGAGATTTCAAGGTTGATTGGTTGCAAAGGGTTTTTACACCAATTGAAATGCTTAAGTCTATTTGGATCTTCTTAGGGATTGTGTTTCATTATTACGAAATACATAGCGAGTGAATCTAAAACCCACTTCTTCAATTAGAAGGAATGTATTCAATACATGTCTTGAGTTTTGAAGATTCTTGCAATCCTAAGATAATGTGAAACTTAAGAGAGGGTCTTAAGTAGGACATCAATGAGTTGGAATCAACTTTTTGATCATGTGATAAAACATTTCTCGATAAGTCGAGAAGTTGTGTTTATACATAGAGTTTAGTGGGAGTTACGGAAATTTTAATTAGTCCGATATGTGGATGACATATTGATCATCAAGAATGATTTAAGACTTTTGGAGTATTATAATACATCTTTAATATCCAGATTTATGAAGATAAATCCACATGATATTAGCGTCAGTAAGAAGTCTTATGTTGATAAGATTCATGACTAGTTCAATTAAATTGAACATATTTGATTGGTTCCATTTGCTTCCGCTGCCGGATCAATTAAATGAGTAATGATGTATAACACTTCATATACTTTGAGTATGATGAATTGTTTTCAAAATCGAATTTAAGTAATCTTTACCTGGTATATATAAAGATTACCCTTAAGTGCATGCAGAAGCATTAAGGAAGTATAGCAAAGTGTTTATGATGCAATTTTGTGTAAGGGTGTTACACAAGTGACAATTGACAATTGAGATTGCGCATGGTTTCCGACAAAACCATAATCAAAACACATTAGGATGGTTAAGATACCATTGTGGCTATGATAATTAAGAAGTAGATTTTCTAAAATCGTTCTAGGCAATAAAGAACAATGAGAGATATTTATAACGGAAATTGAGTACACTTGCAATCATGAGATGTGCAAGAGGATGAGTCCCGCACACTGTGAAAACAGTGGGAGCTACTCTTAGGCTAAGAGGGCCTATGTCTTGATTGGATCTCGACACGTACTCAGAAAGTTTTGTGATGCAAATGTATACATTACAAAGGAAAATAAGTATGTAGTAAGGTTGAGTAAGGTACAAGAAGTTGATAAAACCTACTAACCAAAGCCTTCTCAAAGGCTAAACATGATGAGTCATGTCATTTCAATTAAATTGAAATTAACAACTACATGCAAGATCAAATTAGATTATAGAATATGAAATAGTAATCAGGCATTGACTATTCATATGTGATAATCGCATTTGTCGTTCGAGTTTTTCTTTAAAAACTCCTTTTATACTTTGTTACATCCAAACGGGTTGTAGAGACAATTGAACCCCGTTAAAGTGAACACGGATTAGCATAGTATTCGCCCATAGTCACTTGTATGAGGTGACGTCTCGAAGTGACTAGAGTGTGATGCGATTGATGGCAAGTTCAAGTGCCATAGAGTCATGTGAGATGACTAGTCGATCACATAGGCGATCTATTAGGAACACTTTGTCGGGCAAAGTGACCGCTTATAGAGTTCGGCAAATTTATATAGCCTGGTCGTGGCGAGAGCCGCTATAGTATTCTAATGAGTCGATTCTTTTGACTAAAGACTATTCACCTAAGATGGCTCGGTTTTGATTAACTTTGATTTGTGTTACTACGACCTTCGTAAATGGGGTCAAATGGGCATATTTTGGGTTATGATGGTGTGGCTAGTCGAAGGGAATGAGTGCGATAGGAATTGTCCATCCCCTTGTCAGGGTTAAAACAATATCTCGGGGCCACTCGAGGAGTAATGAATTGGAAATGCGTGGCCACGCTCGGAAGGTATCCAGAGTGGATAAATCCGGTCAATCGGTTATTCTCCAGATCGAGGAAACCACTCTTGATATGATCACTTGCAAGTACGACCGAAAGACACCTTGCATTGAGTGGGAGATAGTAATAGGACAAGAGAATTGGTGGCGCACACTTGTCGAGGACAAGTGGGAGATTGTTGGGAAATGTGTCCTCAACAATAGTGCGATCACATGATTTAAATATCATTATTAAATCTCATTTTAAGAATACATGTGGGATGTAATATTTTGAAGTCAACTGGTCCACACTTATCGGTAATGATTGGCCGACTAGAGTTTGACATTACTGTCGTGCGACGGTGGTGATCAGTTGATCCCCTTAGGTCATACCTATAGGGAAATACTCTTAATTGATTATTTAATTAATCGTATTTCGATACGAGTTAATTAAATTGCTTAAAATTGACGGATGATTTTGTGAGTATAATTTACGTATCTTATTGTAAATATGATTAAATAAGACACGGTCTAAGTAATCGAATTATTTTATTACTTGGATGAAATTATTGTTTACTGAAACAATTGAAACGGAATGAATAAATTATTATAAATACAGAATGTTGTAGTTTATAATTTGGAAACCTTTTTGGTACGAGTAATTACGAATTACTAGTCAATTTTGTAAATGACATATTTTATGAGTATGTTGATTTTTAATATGATAAAAATACATTGCATTGTAACATGTCATGTAACATGTTACATGTGACAAATTTGACAAATGACAAAATAAAATGGTTTCTCCATTTTATACTTAAAACCGAAAATATGGGTGGGTTTATAGTTTATATTGTGTTATTTATTTTAAATGGAAACACAATCATGAAACTAGGTAGTAGGCTTTGCATGCTTGGTCTCTTGTGAAGAGCAAAAATGAAAGCTATTGGGCAACCTACCCAAGGCCAAATTTTCGGCCATAATGAAGAGAAAAGAAAGAGTTTTCTTTTTCTTAATCAATTCATTCATTCAACATGATAATTTTTCTAGTGTGAGAAAATTAATATACTCTCTAAATATTGTGAATTCTAGAGAAATAAAATCACACAAAAACACCCCTCTTGACCGAAATAATCAAGAGCCCAAATACAATTTATTTGTATCAATTTTATTGTAAAACCATTATTATTACTAGATCTAAATAGTATTGGTTTATTAAGATGTATTCCTTGGGTATATGCTTTTGGGAGGGATTCTACTCTTGAATCATTGTTCTTCCATTTGGAAAGCTCAAGAACAAAAGAAAAGGAGATTTCTTTTGTGCCCATAAAACCGAAAACAACAATGTAAGAACATGATTTCTTCTCTATTTGTTTCATTGTTTGCATGCATAAAATCCGTTTATTTTATGACAAATTAATTTAGACATATATGAGTATGTTAGTATGTATATGAATCTACATTTCCTTTCAGGTCCTTGGTGTTGGCCATGTTTTTATTGCCTTAACTTTCTCTTGATCAACAAGAATGCCTTGGTTGGAGATGATGAATCCCAAGAATTGGACTTCCATTTGCATAAAAGAACACTTCTCAAGCTTACCATATAACTTGTGCTCTCTAAGAGTTTCCAACCATGCTTGCAAGTGTTTGAGATGCTCCTCTTTTGAAGGTCTATAGATCAAGATATCATCAAAGTAGACAACCATAAATTGGCCCAAATAAGGCCTAAGTACTTCGGTCATGAGCATCATGAACGTGCTAGGTGCGTTAGAGAGACCAAATGGCATAGAAGCCATTCATACAACCCATACTTAGTCTTGAAAGCCGTTTTCCATTCATCTCCGTCTTTGATTCTTACTTGATGGTATATCCTTGCCTCAAATTTATTTTTGAGGACACTTGAGCTCCACTTAGCTCATCTAGAATGTCATCGAGTCTAGGTATGGGGAACCTATACTTGATAGTGATGTTGTTGATGGCTCTACTATCGGTACACATTATCCATGACCCATCCTTTTTTGGCACAAGCAAGGTCGGGACGGCACAAGGACTAAGGCTCTCCCTCACAAAACCCTTGCTCATAAGTTCCCCAATTTGTTGTTGTAGTTCTTGAGAGGCCTTTGGATCACTCCTATATGCGGCTTTGTTAGAAAGTGTGGCACTCGAAAAGAAATCAATTTGATGTTCAATGCCCCTAAAAGGAGCAAGCCACTTGGGAGCTCACTAGGAAACACGTCTTCATAGCCATTGGATTTCTAATGGGAGGGCCATTCCATTCTCCCCAAACATGTCCTTTGCCACTAAAAGATAGATATCATCTTCCCCTTTCAACTCTTGTAGCATCTCGGCTTCATTGACTAACAAGACCTCCCTTGATGGTTCAAGCATGGAAGGTGGTGTTGTTGGCTTGATAGATGGTGTTAATGGTGAAAGGATAATCTTTTTTGAGCCAAATTTGAAAGTATAAGTGTTATCCCTCCCATGGTGGACCGAATCTCTATCAAACTCCCAAGGTCTACCAAGTAAGAGATGAAAAGCATCCATGGGTAGAACATCATAAAGGGCCTCATCTACATAGTTTTTGCCAATGGAAAAAGGTACTAAACATTGCTTATCAACCCTCACCTCAGCCCCTTTGTTGAGCCATCTCAATTTGTAAGGACATGGGTGGTCTTGTGTGGGTAAGGAAAGCTTTTCAACAAGGATACTAGATGCTACATTGGTACAACTTCCTCCATCAATGATTAAATTACAAACTCTGTCCTTTATGGTGCACCTAGACCGAAATATTTGTTGTCTTTGGTCCATTTCTAAGGGTTGGGATTGTGTATGCATCACTCTCCATGTTACCAAGCTAAGACCCACATCTGGATTTACTAGCTCTTCCTTCTTAGACTCCATGGTTTAAATGTTCTTACCCTTGTCAAGTGTGAGTGTTTTGGTTTCGGCATAGGTGGGTTTAGGGTGTGTCTTAGGCACAAACTTTCTCATAAGCTTCTTTTTAAGTTTAATCCAAGACTTAATAGGTTTCTTTCCCTCCCTCCTTCTTTGAGTTTTCAAAGTCTCATACCAATGTGAAGCTTACCCTTTAAGTATCAAGGCGGCAACTTTAAAGGACATAGAATCCGAATAAGACTTAAATTTAGAGACTCTTTCAATGGTTCTAAACCAATCTAGTAAATCCTCGGGTTTTAAACTACCATGAAAGTTGGGAATTTCTACCTTTAAGTCTTTGTTGAGGACTCCTTGGAAGAACTTGTTCATGGGATCCTCCGAATCTTCTTCTCGCCTTCCGTGAGCTCGTCCTCTTCCCCTACCACGATGTGTTTTTCCTTCCTTTGTTGGTGTTGGAATGTTTTCCATAATTGTATTGAAAGAATTTAACATAAGGTCACATTTCTTCGAGAGTTGTGTTACTTGAGTCTCAATACCGGCTACCCTTTCCTAACTCATGGTTGTTTTTTGTGTTTTTAAAGTAGTTAGGATAATATGGACTCACTAGAAAGGCTTCTCCCAAAACTAACACAACAATGGAATTGTGTTAAACCTAGGCTCCTAGATACCAATTTGAAGTAAAACGCTTAAGACTCGATTTTTGGACAATTAAGACTCGTTTTTTAGCAGATTAACAGACTGTTTGATTGGGATTAAAGTGACTAAAACGAATACAAATAACAAGGTTATGGACAGAAACTCTAAGGACTCACAAACGGACTGTTTTAAGGCTCGGGTTTTAATTTGGAATGTGTAAGAGTTTTGGATTGCAAATATGATTAGAATTGAGTGACTTGGATATGACTTAATATAAGCACTAAGCCACTAGATTAAGCCTAAGAGGAATCCCAAGCACTAAGCAATGGAATCACTCAACTTTAAGCACAAAGCAATGGAGGGTTTTCTAGCACTAAGCAAAGAAGATTAGTAGAAAGCAAAGCTTCTAACTTGTGTTTTTCATTCATCAAATATGAATTTAACATAAGGAGAGGCTTGCTTTTATAGGCTAAGCCAAGTAATCATCACCTGTAGACACCTCGTTTCTGCACCTCCCGCCAACCACCCGGTGATGATTGGGCCGCATGTTTGGTACGCGGAACGATTTGTGACAGTTCGTAAGTTTATCGTCAAGTGATTGCTCAAACACTGATGTCTACCTCTTAGTTGTCATCTACGTGCCGATACGGTCGTTTTTACAGTAATTAGAGTACATTTGGAGTCCGGGCCTAAAATCGTCTTCATTTTCTGATAACCGTTAAATCCCGAGTCAGAATGTTCTGGAATGTTCCGGATATTTCTATTCCATATTTTATAAATATTTTACAATCTTTTTTCTTTGGTAAACAATTTCCCGTAATATTCATACAAAATATTAAGGAAAACCAAATTATCCCGTCCTTCCATAACTTAAACACGGAAATCTTTCTTCCGCAGGAGGAAACCACTTGGGAACAGACGCAGCAGGTGCTGCGCCTCTTCCAAGAGACGCGATGACTGATCGCCGCGCCTCTTCCCAGTCCTTTCTCGCGTATTTTTCGTATCTTTTTCATATCTTTCCGAGATTCACTTCCAAAGTGTCTCCGAAACCCTAATTCCTTCACGTGATTAGTATAAATAGGAGCCTTCGCTCCTCATATTTCTCACGCGAGTGTCCGCCCTTCTCTTCTCCCTTTGCATTCTAGACCTTTATTCTTACTTTTTGGCGTCTACGTGCTTGAACATTCGACCACGTAAGCTCGGATCCTTCTGAGTACCAGCCTCGTTTTGCATGACCTACCAATTTGACCAACTCCACCATAATCAACTTTAATCTAATCGTTTTCCTCTTACGAGGGCACTTTCGTTACATTCGAGTCGAGCATCACTAATCGATAACTTAGTTCATCTCGTTTCGTCAAACATGTAAGTCTGAGGGTGTATATCTCTCTTTTATTTATTGTTATTTACCTTTTTGTATCGCAATTGTAAGGTTTATGTCGAAAACACCTCTTAAAACCGATTTCTAAAACCGTGCTTTAAAACCCTTTTTGCGGATTTCCAAAAGACAAACCGTCGAGAAAGGACGCAGCAACTGCTGCGCCTCTTCGAAGGAGCGCAGTTCCTGCTGCGCCTCTTCGTGAGGCTGCCGCAGTTCCTGCTTCCTTTATTCTTCCTTCGTCCTTTGTAATTCGTTCGTCTTTTATTTGTTTCGTTTGTTTTTTGCTAATTCATTGTTACAACACCGTAATAATTTCATATGTATATTAATCATCATCATTAACATGTTTAATTCGTCATTAAATCCAACTAAATCCCTTATAATCTCATATTTGCGAGTTTTTGTCATCAAAATCAATCCGGGTTGTAGAAATTCGATTCTTTCATATTGGGTTTCTGGAATTCGCTCCTTTGATATATTTTCATCTGTCTTTTGTCATATTCGTCATCAATTCGTCATTAATTTATCGTATTTAACCTATTTTGTTCACCCATGTCACTAATCAATCATGCATCCATGTAATTAACTCGTCTTAATTTCGTCTCATCCATGTTTATTGCTTTTATGACCATCAATCACATGTAAATAACCTGTTAATCACTTCCATCCGAGTATATATATTAATCAATCTTTAAAATTCACCAACGAACATTAACGATTTGCAGTTCCGGCTTCACAGCCAGAACTCACCCTTGGAAAGACGCAAGAATCGCCGCGCCTCTTCCAAAGGGCGCAGATCTGCTGCATACTGCTGTTCAGTTGATTTCGCCTCGAACTTCCGTTGTTGCCTGACCTAGTTTAATTAGCTTACGTATAATTAATTATTAACCGTATTATCGCCTACTGATCTGTTCGTTAATTCTTTTATTCTTTTTTCTCAAATTATCCGTTTTGGAGGTATTTTCGACATAAATCAATAAATCCAATGTAATTATTGTAATTTTCTATATTGTACTATTTATCGCATTTGTATGATTTATTTACATGCCTTCACATGAAATCAATCTAAATTCCTATTTCGACCTAATTGTATGCTGAATTAATTGTCTACCGACTTAGTATTAATTCTCACATGCTAGGATTAAAACTTGGATGTTGCATTGCATGCATATAATCGACAACATATCGAGTATAGACAATCTTCCCTAATCATTAGTAGAGGCCGCTATCGAGGCGGGCGGGATTAGGTGTTCGATCAAAAAAGCTTTCTAATACGTACCCTCACCCTTTACTCCAGATCTCTGTGAACATCCGTGTTCATTGGCATCCACGAGAGTCATTCTAGACATAGAATGCTAAGGGTAACGATTGCTTGGTGTTCATGTCTCTACTTTGTGTCTTGACATGGCACGAGGTATTCGAACGGTTCCAATTTCCCATAAAAATTGGTGGCGACTCCACAAAATGCAAACGCTTGTTCTCTCTCCCAAGCGCCCCCGTGGGCCCATTGTCCACAGTTTGGCGACTCCGCTGGGGATAATACACTTACGTGTAGCCAAGGGTGAAACTTGAACAAGGTTAGGGAATAGTTTGTACAAGACAATTGTCGGTTTTCATAACTCGGTCTTCCTAGATCGTTTCATTCGGCCTTCCTAGGCCCAACCCAACCCATTCGACCAATCGTCCCGTCTAAACGGTCCTAATTCTTATTTGGGCCTAAGGATGGATAGCGATTGACGTCATCCATACCATGATACTTACTCTTGTTTGTATCAAGGACTTTCACTAATTGAGGAAATGGACTAGGAATCGACCTTACTCTTGTTTGGTACGAGTCTCTCCACAGACTTCGGGTTTGATTGTTCGGTATGTCAACCCACCCTTCAAACCAAAACCCATTTAAATGCACTCAGCATCTCGTTATAATGCTTGTATATTGTTTGTACCATACGTGATCACCCTTTTCTAAACAAAACCATGACGTTCAAAATCCTTCTTTAACATGTAAAATTTCGAACTTAAGCCCAATATTAGCGCAAAACAAAGCCGAAACTCTGTCCAAATTTCGAGTCAAACTTCGGGCCTAAAACCCATTTCAAAACCCGTGTAAATAAAAAAAAACAAAAAACAAAGTCCGAAAAAAAAAAGAAAAAAAAAACAAAAAAAAACAAAAACAAAAAAACCAAAAACATTTTTTAAATCAAAGGATTTTCAATCCATGTAAATGCGAATATGTAAATTCAATTGGGCTAAGTTAGAGTCAAAGTTCAAACCGACTATGTCCTAGTCGGAACTCTGTCGAGTCATAAACCCGTCTTCCTTTACATTTTGGGTCTTTTCAAAATTCAAGTCAAGTCCTAAGGCGTCACGCCGTCATTTTGGACCCCCTACCCCAATTCAATTAGGAGCTAAACATTTCTACAGCTCGACTCACACATCGAGTCATTCCCATATCTGTTTCTTGAATTCCCCTAGTGACACGTTCGGGACACACATACCCGAACCTCGAGTCAAGTCTGTCTTAAACAACACAAATTAGAATTAACATGTGTCATCAATTCCGTCAACAAAGTCAATCATATGAAGGTCACTCCGTCAAAGTCAACACTCGAGTCTAAAATTATAGTCAAGTACCGTGAATTCAAACACGAGAAGTCGCTCACGACATTTCATGAATTCACAAGTCGACGTCTAGATTTATCATCTTATCCCTTCCTTTGTTTGTTGCCTTAGTATGCGTGACCCCATGTCGAATCGAGTTGTAATACGCGTCATTTCTGTCGAGTAGGAATGCGGCAAGTTCCGTCAGTCAGCAAAGTCACGAAGCAGTTCAAGCCTCAATCACCGTGTCTCTCCAAGACGTTTATGCCATGGTCCTAGGAGTTCAAGCTACAGTGGAAAATTTGAGCATTTGCGTCCTCACCCTTGAAAATGGAATGGTGGAAAAGAACATGCCAACTAGGGAAACCTCTAGTCTAGGTCATCCAAAGCTTACCTCTTGCAATAACAATCGTCCTAGAAATCCGAAAACAGCTGAAAGGAAACCTGGGAGACATCAAAGGGTGCTTACCAATTTAGGCATGTCTTATGCCGATGCTTTGAAGAGACTCTCTGCCCAAGGCAAGCTACATCCAATAGGGCCAACTCCAGATCCACCTTTAGAGAAACAGGTGAACCTCTGGAAGGGCAACAAATACTGCTTATATCACCAAGGTAGAGGCCATGATATTGAAGAGTGTTTTCTCTTGAAACACACCATCCAAGATATGATCGAAGTGGGCAAGCTTCCTAAGCCACCTTCTATCGGAAAATCCAATAAAATCGACCCTCTTGGGTCTAATATCATTAAGCATGATGAAGAACCATCTCTAGATTGTTCTCATCTCCTCAATCATCATGATGATAAAGAAATCAATGTCCTCGAAGGTGAAGATATCCAAAATGGAATGCTCATGTTTTCCATTACCTTCAACAATAAATTCTCCAAAATAGAAGGAGCCATTGATAATCTAAACTTCCGACTTTCCAACATGAAGAAACAGTTTGCTGAAATGAGTAAGAAGCTTGATGCCCGACCTCTCAAGATGAAAAGTGTTCAGACAAACCCTCAGCTTGACAGTCTTAAGGAGAAAGCAAAAAGTGGGCAATCCATTCCTAGTTCTTCTCATCCAAGAATCAAAATCAACAAAGGCAACCTCATGGAGCCTTCGGGGTCATTTACAAAGGCTTCCGAAAATAAGGGCACACCTCCTAGGAAATTTACCAACATTAGTATTACAAAAACCGATGCCCTTCAGAGACTCATGGAGCGACGAATGTTGAAGCCTATAGGACCTACGCCTAACCCAGAGAAGAAATCCAAGTTTTGGGATGAGAATGCCTACTACAAATACCATAGAGGCAAAGGGCATGATACAGAGAAATGTTACAAATTAAAAAACGACATTCAGGATATGATCGAAAGCGGGGAATTGCCCTCTCAACCCTTAACTCACATGGCAGGTTAGGCAATCCTCATGGATATACCACTTATCAAGAAACTTTTCTTGACTATTACCCTTTCAATGTTCCCAATGACGAAGATGAGGTGCTCAAATGGGTGAATGCTCAAAGTCAGATGCCGAAGCCAGTTGCTGGAAGGGAAAAATGCTCAAGCATGGGCCGATGATTACGAGTCTAGGTCTAAGATCGCGTCAAAGTCCGGGTCCGAGTCCGAGTCTTAGGCTTTCTATCTCATTTTTGTTCTAGTATCTTTCTCCATTTTCATTCCTAGTGACAACCTGGGGGCTGTCCCATGAGTCACGTGTCTTCTCATATCTATGTTAAATACATTTATTATCCATTTCAATAAAAGCACACTTTTCAATCCACATATCCTATCTTTTCCTTTACCCTTTTCCTGTGACAACAAGAATTGATTTGAGACATTTTTTTTAAAAAAAAATGAGCAATTAACAACACATGTCAGTCAATGTGAGTGCATTTAAATGATGTTCCATTCCAAGTTGTAGAGGACCCGAAACTCCGTGTTCTTTTCTTACCTATTCCATGTCTGGAAATAGAAACCACAATATAACCCTAGTTTAGGACGAGCATATCTTAAGAGATTTTAGGACGAATCCAGACCATCACCCTTGTTAACGACCCACGACGGAAGGCAAGCCCATTCCCCACAATAAACAACCAGTTTACTAAAAGACCAAACCGTTTAGTGGATTCCCTTACCTTTGGGGCTTGTATCTTCGTCATTTAATGGATCCTAGCTCAAAGAAAATTCCCGTTATGGACTTTGATATGGGTAAGGTGTGAGAGCATAGACTGGTTACTTACAGTGACTGTTCTGTTTTAGGTATTAGAGGAGCTTAACCTCACAATGGATCAATTCATCGACTTGTGCATTCTCTCTGGCTGTGATTACTATGACAACATTAAAGCTACAAGAAACTCAGAATCAGTAACTTACGTGTTCTGCTCATTCCACGAGTAAAGCTCTACTTTAATTTTGTCAAGGTTAAAGGCGCTTGTTTCCCTCCCAAAAGTTCAACCCAGATTTTCTATTGCTATATGGAAGAAGTATCCCATCGAGTTTGGATTGGTATATAGTTTTATGTACGTTTACTAGATGTTTAGAGAACATTTAGTATAGATTAGCTTAGTAACTAAGATGTTTGTGGAATTATTTGTACTTTGGATTGTATTTGGAACATTGTTGGGTTGAATAAGGTGTAATGTTATTTTTACATGTGATTTATTAGTGGTTGGTTGGATTTCTTGTTGTAGGTTTTTAAGTTTTGGTATTCGGATTGTCAGTTTTATGTAATTTCGGCAGCAAAGTTTTATATAAAAAAACATAAATAAATTGTGTCGGCTCATGAAAGAAATGAGAAAAATGATTTGGCCCTAAAACAAAATATCAATTGCATCAGTTATGATAACAAATGACGCAAAAAAATAAAGAAAATACGCCGGTTCTATTAAGAACTGACGCAAATGTTGAACTATTTGCGTCGGTTGTACATATTTATTGTGTCGGTTTTTAAATCACAACTGACGCAAATGGTACTTTTTTGTGTCAATTTTTAAAGCACAACTGACGTAATTGTTGAACCTTTTGTGTAAGTTCCACAACTAACGCATAGCAAATACAACCCTCGATATACGTCAGTTCAAAACCGACACAAAAGGCCCTTTACAACTGACGCAGTAGGGGTTTTTTCCATTAGTGATTGATCGTTAGTCTTGTTCATCCTTCTTTTACGTCGATTGTGTCGGTAAGCCTCTAGTTCTACCAGTTTTATCAATTTGTCTTTTAGGGTTTTGCCCTAGTTTTATGATTTGGGGGAAAGGGATTGTTGTGCATATTTGTGATTCAATTGTATGGTTATTGTTAGGTGGAGATTTCGTAGAGGAGCCGTTTTAGCTTGCCTGATTGCCTCGTGTCAGATTTGTGCTAAGGTAGGGTTTCCCTGCTCGGTTTACTGTTTAATTGATTTAAAATATGTGTTGTAATTGTTTGTACGATTGATATTGTGATTGATTGTTGTTGGTGGATTGGAGTATGGTGTTGGTGTTGATGATGTTCGTGAGGCGCGTTCTCGGCTGAGTGGAGTCATTTGCGGGAGTGGATTCACGCCCTAGTTTCGTCCTCTGTGGAACCCGCCACAGGAGGGGATGTGCACATTAATGAATAGGGTTATCGCTCGTTGATGAGCGGGGGCTTAGGTGGGCAAGGCTGCGGTCCCCCACTGGCAGAGCTACACACTTTATTGTATAGTCAGTTACGAGATGTGATTGGGAGTTGGAGGTGAATTGTGAACAGCTGTTTATCTTATCGTACTTGTCTTATTTTGATTATGTAGTGAACTGACCCGATTGTTATTTTGTAAAATATGTGGTGATCCATTCGGAGATTGTGACAGGTGATGATGGCCTTTAGCTTTGGGGACGAGTTTGGGGAGTCATCACTTCGAGTCTAGCTTCCATTGTAACGAGATTAGCTGCTTTAGATTCAGTTGTTTTTAGTACTAGTGAAATTTTGTTGTGGATTTGATTTTGGAACATGTAATCGTTAACTCTTCATACTTTAATAAATGTTTTGGGATGGTTACTTTTGATCTACTAACCTCGGGAAACCGAGATGGTAACAGTCTCTCATGCTAACGTGGTCCTGGTAAGGCACCTTGGTATGTGGGGGTGTTACACGTAAGTCTCGTAGGTGATGCACCTTTCGTGGCCAACTCTTGGACAATAATAACTAGTTTTACACCCTTTCCTTTCAAATTGCACGAGTTTGTTTTTCGAACATTTGTCATCAAATAATGAAAATAAATAGTATTGTTAACTTTTAAAATTCACATGGGCAGATATAAAATGCTTCGTATAAATATTAAACCCAAAATATTAACATTCGTGTATTAAATATGAAATAAGAATAAAAAAAAAATATTTTTTAAAACATTCTAAATCATATTATGAATTGAAAAAATTATACAAAAACTTGATTGATATAACTAGTACAATATAATTGATGTAAGTAGTGAATATGATTAAAGCGGTAATAACAAACTCCACTTCTTTTCTTAGACAAATTAACTTTTTCAATTGTAAAACGGTGAAAAGAGGCTACATACACCAATATTGACCTGTTTTCTGACCATATTCCGAACTGAACCATTTCCGACATGACCAATGTTATAAACTACACAAAATCTCATTTGTGACGGCACATATTCGTCACTCTTGAGTGACGGATACCATTTTACCTCACAAAGTACCCACTTTTTCTCTCTCTGCAACACTATTCACGTGGTCCCCTTTCTCCACTAACCCATTTTGTTACCATTTTAACTCACAAAATATCCGCCACAAATGGTAACCCGTCACAAGGGAGACCAATTGTATAAACTAATGCTAATAAAAGTGTGGACAAAATTTTCACGGGAATTATATGTAAAATTGAAAATAAAAAATTTAATTCATAAAACATTTTATAAATATTATTCATATTAAAGAAGATGTATTTTAATTAAATGAAGTTGAAAAGTTAGTGAACATTTGTGTATAACTGCTAAGGTGACTTCACCAAAATGCTCTAAATAATGTTGATTTAATTTTTTTTTTGGTCTAAACCATCCGGTAATCCGAACCACATTGGGCCGACTAATCCGGATTTCGGGGCGTATCCAAGGATTACGGTATTTAACCCCTCCCAATCGCAGTTGTGGGGGATCGATCCGCAGACCTCCCTACCAAGCGCAGCCTCATGCTACCACTGCGCCAACTAACGATTGGTAATAATGTTGATTTAATAGAAGGAAGATTTCCTCGTTCCTCCGACTTCTATGGTTCGGAGATCTAATGAGTTTTAGTGCATGATGATACATCTTGTTTCTGATTGAATTTTTGACGATGAGTTAAAACAAGATGATACGCGCTAGTTAAATTGAAAACTGAAAGATAATTCTATCCTATCTTGTTTGTCACTCGCTCTTTCGCAAATTTTATTGTCTCTTTTCTCAAAGTTTATTTCAAAATAATTGCCTTATTTCTAAATTTAGCAAGTATTTAATATTTACACCACAAATCTTTCATTCTTTCCACTTTATTAAAGAGTACTCCTTTTTGGACTAATTTTTTTTTAAATCCACCCATAATAGTAGGTAGGACAATATAAATAAAACGGAGGGAGTACTTAATTAATGTCTTAGTTTATTAGGAAATTTCTCGTGATACACTTATTATGGTTTGTCACTTTGTTCATGGTGCCCTAATTTTTAAAAATGTGTCAATGGTACCCTTGTGATTCAATATTTATGCATATGATTCCCATGTTGGATATTGGACGTTAAATTTAACTGACGGAATATGATTAAGAGATTACTAATTTTGGCGTCAATTTTCAAAAAAATGTTTTTAAGAAATGGTGATTGCATAAAATACCCCTGAGCTTTGAACTATTCACAAAATACCTTTTGATTTTAAAATTTGCCCATTCAACCGCTATTATTAGCTATTTATACGCTTACTAAAAGTTAGGGTTAGGGTTTTACTACGGTATTGAGGTATGGAGTATTATAAATACTAGGTTTGGTGCCCGATTACGCCCGATCTACCTTTATTTACCATTTAAATTTTATTTTTTAAATTTTTATGAAATATGATTCGCTAAATTTGGTTAACACATACATTTAAAATTTATATCTTGAAATTATTATGAGATGTAAAATTAATCAACAAATTTTGAGACACGTTCACCACTCCCGTTGTTAATATTATTACTTTCATTACATTATCTCGGGTTAATACTTTTACGTTCACTACTTCTTCGGTTACTGTTGTTTTTTTAACTACTCCTACTATTTTTACGGTTAACCCGTTAGTTTTGTCAAAACCATATATTTAAATAAATTAATATTTTCCTAAAATCTAATTGTTAATTAATTTTTCATACTCTAGATTGATTTATTTACATTTTAATACCTTCCAAAATATAACATACTTATATTATATTTGTGTATGTTAATTAATTAATATTTTTATACTAATTAATACCATAAGTGGAGCCAATTTATATTAAGGAAACCCACTATATTCTAGTGTTCTCTAAATTTATACTTAAACCAAAACTGTATAATATTTACATTGAAGTCCCTTGTTCAGGTCCAACACAGAGTGTTATGATTAAAAAAGAATATATTATTTAAGAGCAATCATCATTATTTACTAATTAAATTAAAAATCTAATGAATTATGAAATATTATATTTTTTGGAAATCTAGATTAATTTATTTACCTTTTAATAGTTTCCAAAATAAAACATACTTATACAGAGTATTATATTTGTGTATGTTAATTAATTAACATCTTTATACTCATTATTATTATAACTGTGTCCTGTTTATATTAAGAAAACTCACTATATTCTAGTATTCTCTAAATTTATAATTAAACAAAAACTATATAATATTTACATTGAAATACTTGTTCAGATCATCATACAGTGATATGATTAAACACTATATATTATAATTAATTTGTATAAATTTATTTAATTATATAGAAATTTATTGATTTCTGAAATATATATAGTATTGATATCACCGCCTATTTCATACGTAGATCAAAAAATTGATAATTTAATTTTTTTTTCAATAGTACAATACAATGCCATTAAAACTATCATGATGTCAAAGTTGTACGTAATACAATATGCAGTATAATAATTACAGCAAGTATTGTGACGGGTCAAGTAATATTTATGTGATTAAATAAGATAAAACAGATTCTTATTCCCTTAATATTCTGATTTTGTCTTATCTACCTCACAAGGATAATATTTAAGATAAAACAAAACAGATTGCTGCTCCCTAGACATTTTAATTTTCTCTTATCTATCCCAGATGGATAATACTTAACACATAACAACGCTTACTATAGATCACAAATTCTCATTATAGACGGACACTATCCGTTTATACGTATAGACGAATACCATTTCCCCTCACAAAATACCCATTTGTTATAAAGTGGGAAGCACATGAAGGGTGCCTCACCTTGTCTTCATACCCATTTTATTAGAGGTCTTTACCCGTCTGTTGCCCCACCCGTCTATACCAAGTCCTATTGACTATAGATATAACGTCACACAGATATAATACAAAGAAAATTTACCGGTGTACAGAAATGGTCTCACTAATTTCTGTTATTATAGAATACTCACAACTAATTGAACAGAACAACGCGCTTTGCAACCTAGGCAATTTCAAGCAAGTTGGTGGAAGTTGTCAACTAGATGCAAGGTGTCAGTGACATCTAAACACGATGCAACTCTTGCCCTCCATTATCGGCGACTATTTCCTGGAGGAGACAATTTTTAATTCGGTCATTCTTTATTAAGTAAATGGTTCGTTGACTTGAAATGCTCTCACGTTAGTGCGGGCACAATGAGTTGATGAAATAAGCCATGACATCATTTTGCCTCAAACCATATTGCCTCAGTCGAGATGAAATAAGCCATGACATCATTTTGCCTCAAACCATATTGCTGCCGGTCGGGTCAGTTCAAATATGTATATGGTCGGATGAGTTCTCGTACAGTCGAGATAGTTCGGATTTGGGATATATATTTTTAATTCACTTAATGTTCCTAGAACATCCTTTATCTTCTGGGCAAGCTTACATAAACGTCTCCTCACCAGAGATAGGCTGGTTCAAATGGGGATTTGTCAGGATGTTCTCTGTTGTTTGTGTGCAAAGGAGCCTGAGACACATGAGCATCTCTTCTATGGTTGTGATTTTACTAACAGATGTGTGGATTTACTGAAACTGAAGCTTCGAATTAATTTCCCAGAGAATGATATGGTCAGGTGGTTTTCTGCTAGAACAAGGCTTACTGTTTTGCAGAAATTAATAACAGGTGCTTGTTATGTTGGTCTCATTTATGCAGTTTGGTCTGCTACAAATGACTTAAAAGTGAAAAGACAATTTTACCCTTCAGTTATCTTATATCTATATATGAAATGGGGTTGAAACGCTATAGATGCGTTACGTCTCGTATTCAACCTTAATTATAAGCATTAATACAACAATTAATAAATAAAAAAATAATTAGGAGTCGTTTGATTCACCGTATAAACTTGCAATAATGCCTAGGAAGTCGTTTTTCCCCGTTAACTTGCATTTCTTGTGAATTGTTAAAAGTTTATTGGTTGCATGTAGGAAGTAAAATTTCATGACAATTGCCTTTTACCAAAGGGGGCTAGGCAAGCAACTTCCGAAGTGTAATTATGGGAAGTTCTACGGTACTTTTGGACATATAACCGGGACCTTACTTAGCTTGAGGCTAAGTTCCCGGAGATCTCTTAGATGCTTATGTAGTCTTATTTTTAGAGAGAGAGTTGAGAGAGCTGTTGGATGAGATATTTTAAATGGATATTTTGGTCCCTATGTAAATTCCTTATCTTGGAAGGTATCCGAGGAAGATATTTTTCGTGGCGTAGGTGTACCTTTTGTATGACTTGGCAAGCACTTGAACGCGTGTGACCCGTCTTAGGTATGTGGGTCGGGTCGACTAGGCATGCCCTATTAATTTTCCCCATATAGAAGGGTGTCTGGTTCAGGTGCTGGAGTGTTTGTTCCCTTTGAAATGGCGGGTTAACACGGTCCTGGTATTCGGGCAAAAATATGGGAGCTTTGTCGCTTCAAATGATGTGGTGCCAGGTGGCGGCTTGAGGCAGTTCACGTACTCCTCTTGTTTTCCCTATATATGCCTTGGGCAATGAGTTCAAGGATTATCTTTTGAGATTTGCTCGAGTGTTTAATTTTGCAGGCCTTTTGTAAATCTGGGCGAGGAGCTGCCCTGATGTTGATGTCGAGGGAGATTACTGTGCTCGGGAGTAGGCGACCTGCTAACTCGAAGAAGTCGGTCACGTCTCCAGTTGATGATGTGGTGGCAGAAGCGGTACAAGGTGAGGCGACGTCTGAGCCTTGTAACCCTGAGTGGGAGAACGTTTTGGATGTGCTTCCCTGTGTTCGGAGCCTGCATGGGTGTTGAGTCCTCCGTAGCGGGTTTATAGATGTAGGTGCATGAGACCCGCCATAAGCAAGTGAGGTTCTATCCTAAAACCAATTGGTCATAGAAGGAGTAGCCCACTAACTTATAAGCTAGCCTCTTCACTATTATCCTACCGATGTGGGACAGTGCCCCTCACACACATATGGGAAGAGACCTCAACAATCTACCCCTTTCACATTTGTGTGTGCCGAAACTCCCCCTCACTTGGCACTACCCCGCACCCGACACAAGCCCGTGTCGAGCCGATCAAGCTACTCCGCATCTCTGGTCAACCGCTGAGAGTCTGAGAGAGTCCAACGATTGTGCTACTCCGCAACCACGACGCTACTCCGCACCATCTTGAGCACTGTCACCACATCGCACCTCCGGCCCCAAACCGAACCGTCGGCTCTGATACCACTTGTTGAGTACTCCTCCGCGGGATTATAGATGTAGGTGCATAAGACCGGCTAAGAAGCAAGTGAGGTTCCATCCTAAAATCAATTGGTGATAGGAGGAGTAGCCTACTAACTTATAAGCTCGCCTATTCACTATTATTCTGTCGATGTGGGGACAATGCCCCTCACACACATATGGGAAGAGACCTCCTGCATGGGGTTGGTTGTGACCGAGTAAGGAAGGCATTCAAGGATCTCCTTTTTGGGGACCGAAAGTCGAATCTTTACAAGCCGAGGCTATGCGATTGTGTCCAAAGTGGCTAAAGGTGGATATTTTGATACGGCGGAGGCGATGTTCGCTGAGATTGAGATCTCTCTCTCTCACTCTCCAAGGCGGTCGGAGCTCGGTCGTCACAGTGACCCTAGAACAGGCGAATGTAAATTGTAGATGTGTCCTTATTTAGGTGAGCGTGTGGCTTCCCGCACAATCTTTTTACTCTAGGTTGTTTACGAGATAAGAATAACGAAGATTCTCTTTCATTTCCCCTTCGCCACGTGATATATACTTTTGTTGGCTCGGACGGTATTTGTTTATAAATGGCTTTGTTACTACTTCATTTGGGAGTGTTCCTCCGCAATTTTTTGAAGTGTGTTACCATTTCATGAACTTGCTAATGACGCCTGGTGGCGGCAGCGAAAATGGAGCTACTCAATCAGTTGGCAGCTCCTGCTGTAACACTCCCTCCTTACCCGACCAAGGTAATTGGGAGATGTTACCATCATGGTTTCCCGAGGCGGTGAATCGGAGATACAATCAAGAAACATTTATTACAATTGATAAGTTTAGTGAATTACATAACCATAAATAAATAAATAAAAGAATACAACTCATGACTACTATCTATGTTGTCTATCAACTATCCTATACTCGACTCCAAGTCCAAAGTGCGTCCCGTCTCCCGTGTGACACCAAAACAACTTGTACTCAACCTGCTCCCCATATGATCGGAAATATCCTATGGATCGACACAGTCCACCCCGAAAATAGGTGAGAATTACATAGACACACACACACACACGTCGGTTTCAATAAATAAACATAAGACACGACATGATAAATAAATATGCAACATGCCAATTATATAAATGAGACACGATTACACAATCACTATGCCGGTACCGGGACACGCCCAGACGTACCCACAACCACCGGTGCTAGGGACACGCCCACGACACCGAACCTCACACAAAGCTACCGGGACACGCCCAGACGTACCGGGTTCGGAAGCCAACCGGATCCCGTGTCAAACGTCGTGTCTCAATTACACGAGTCCCTCCATACTCAAGTCATTAATGTGCACATCCCTCTTGGAGTAAGAAGCTCCAAGAGGCGACTCAAGTGGAAGAAGGTCTCCCAACCGCCTTCCTTCTCCTCAACAACAACCAATCAATCACAAGCCGTCATATCCTCCAATACACATGACAAACATAATAAATGCAAGATACCACTTTATATGTCAAATATCGACTCCTCGAGTCATCACAATCCAATATCATGTTATAATGCATCACTAACACATATGAGACTTACCTAAATCCTCAATTACCAACAAACATTAATTACTCATTATCATGTTACCATGGATTCTCAACAACATGAGACCACCAATGACTAACCACAACAATCATGTTATAACGCAATGACAACATACTAATGAAACATGCAACCATCCAAACTTACTGAAATCGAGTAAGATAAACCTACCTTTTAGCATAATTCATATGCTAGTCGAAATCACCAAGTAACCATCTCATAAAACAGTCTCATCCTACATAAATCACATAATAACTATCACAAATCACCCTATACTATAATACAATACAAAACCCTTTATTATTACCCACTAACTACCGATATATTTACAATAATTACTAATTAATCAACCCAATTAAAATCCCAAAACGTTAGGGTTCATAGGACTAGAAAAAGGGTAGATCTCAACTTAAAAGGTGAAAAGATGAAGGAGAAGTTGAGCAATCCTCTAATCCAAGCTTGAATCCCCTAACATGGTGTTTGTGAGGCTTTTAGAGAGAACGGAGAGAGTTTGCAGAGATAAGGAAGAAGATAGAAATGAAATAGGAGAAATAAGGTTTGCGGGTTTAAAACCCGTCTGCCAAGAGTACACTAAATCTAGTGACGAGTCCAATCGGTTGAGTGCCGAGTCCAATCGATCGAGTGACACTCACTCGGGCGAGTGTTCAATCCACTCGGTCGAGTACAACGCAATTCTCAACAATGACCAATTTTCGTAAAACAGTCATATCTCACTCGTTTCTTTGTCATTTGGGATGTGTGACCTACCTTTCGAATCGTAAGAGAACAAGATATCACCTCTAATTTGAATCACATCAATACCATGTCTAGATCTCAAGTTACGAATATTTTAAGACGACCCTTTTATAGGCGGACATTATAACAACTCTACTAAGTTTAGTATAGGTTGTACACCACTCCACTTTATAGTCATACTTCACTCCCGAGTAAACTAATCAAACTCGAGTAACGCATCCCAAGGTTCCTTTTCACTTCCCAAAATATCCACGTATTACACCCACCCTGTCCATCGCCCAGTTCCTCACCTCTTCGCTTTACTGGGTTAGTCGAATTCGTTGTCCCCGCGACTTTCTTCTTGTGGCTGTTGCGGAGTTCAAGGAATCCTTGCCTAGCTTGAGATCTAGAAGAAGGGTTCGAGAGGGTGGTATACCAACTTCAATCCTTGCTTCGTCAGCTAAAGAGTAGTATGGCTTCGGGAAATCCGAACCGTGGTTCAGTTCAAGGCTTCCCTATCTTGTTTTAACATTACTATGAAGTTGGTTCGATAGCATATGATAAACTTGAAGAGTCTTTTGAGGTATCAAATTGGGAGCAACCCTTCTTGCATGCCCTCCTCTCCTTAGTCGGATAGGGGGTCTGGCTCTCTAGGGTCTGCCTGTTCTCGGACATAGCGTCACTGCGTCATAGGTTCTCAGTAGGGTTATCCCGTTGTAGATACTCGGTATCTGCATCTTCCATAAAACATCCGATGATGATCGGACTACAATGTGTTTTGATAGGCGTGCGTGGATTGGTTATTCATGAGACGGTTTAATGCATTATTCGGATATAAATCAAAATGGTTTTCTAATTTCATTTGCATTAAAACAATACTTTTTAGAATTAAAACCGACTTCGGACCCAAACCAACTCAGAAACTCGCAACCCGAGTAAACCCGAGTCTCGAACATCTAAAATAATTCCATGAAAGGTTTATCATGCCATTTTCATTAAAATGACACTAATTAGAGTAAAAACCGACACCGGGCCAAAATCCGACTCAAAGTTCAAATCCCGACTCAACACGGGTCAAACCCCAGTCAAACACACAAAATACCCATCCCAAATAACACCCAAAAGAAAGCTTAGACGGCTAAGCAATCACGTAAGCCACAAAACACAACCAACCAAAACGGTTAGAACAAAGAGAAAATCCAAATTTACGAAAAGGGCAGGACACCCTATTGAGGCACTAGGTGGCTCGCGCCTTAATTCGCCAACTCTTTAGTCTCCAAGCAAACTTAACCGACCTATCACCCCATATTTATCTATAAATACCCACCTTCACATCCCATAATCCTCACGCGAGTGTTCCGTCCTTCACCTCTCCCTTAAACTTCGATACATCTCGACTTACTAAGTCAAAAAAATTGACACGTGTTTTCGACCTACCGATCGAAAATACAAGCCTTACACATTTTGTTGGGTACAGTCGCCGTGCATTCGACCGACCCATTCGATCAAATCAACATCAATCAACATGATTTCAAATGGCATATTTAAAACATGTTTTCAAAACAAAATCCTTTTCAAAGGCACTCTTTTAAACTTATTTTGATTCCGAGTAGTCGTATAACGAGAAAACCGTCTCAATAGTCGCCTACCTCGCAAACATCATAACATGTAAGTTTAAGGGTGTAAATATCCCACTTATTTCATGTATTTACTGTTTTCATGACTTTCTAAACATGAACAATGCATAACACGATTCAAAACTTGGAAAGATCAAGCCAAAATCGAGTTTTGGTCTGAGGCAGAGGCTCCTTATGTCGCCCCCTGACTCGTGCGCCAATGGGCTTCTCATACCTAAGTCCAAATGTGTTTGTGTTCATCTTTCCACAACATTTTCCTTTTATTTTCATTCTTTTCTTTCACGGTTTTTACCATTTTAATTTTATTCCTCTACGGCAATTTTTAACCATTTCCTAGGATCATTCTTGAATCTTTATATCATAAGGGTTTATTCCGTGACTCGATGATATTGTTGGTTAATTAAAAATTAATGGCTGTTTAACACCCTTTTCTTTTATTTATCACTTTTATTCACTTACTAGGTAGTATCCCGCGCTTCGCGCGGCCTGTATTGAAATTTAATTATTATAATTGAAGAAAAATTACAGAATTTATACAGAACCTTTAATATTTTTACAATAGATTAATTTTTCTCAAATTATTTTTTTGAGGTTTATTTTCAATGTTTTAAAATAAAATACATACAATTTTAATTAAAACTAATAAGTGATAATTAATTATGCTGATCAACGTTTTATAAATTATTTTGTGACTGATTAAATATCATATTAATTAAAATAAAATTTATTCAAATAATGCAACAATCAACATTAAGCTCTCACATTATATCATTTCACAATACGTTAGGTTCCAAATCAATTAATATTTGTTCAAAATGATGTGAATATAATTTTTACGTATAACGTGTGATATTTATGCATCAAACATATAGAGTTCAAACTCAACTTATTCAAATGTTTTGATTGTGTTTTGCATCTGTTATGTGTCAAACATATCTATAAAAATTGCACCTTTTGTATTTTTAAACAACTATATATAAATGATGTTTAAGAGTCTACCTGTAAATAAAATAGGTTAAACTTTCTCAAATAATATTTTTTGAGGTTTAACTTCAAAGTATTTAAAATATAACATATAAAATACTCCCTCCTATTCACTCATTTCCTCCATCTTTCCGTTTTCATGGTAGTCAGATTTTCCTCCCTATTTCCTTTTTTTGAAAGGTTTTGTGTGGTCCAAAATCAATTGTATGTGGAGTAGAGTGTTGTGTGATCTAAAATCGTTTTCTTATTTCTTGTGCAAAATAGAAGGGGAAAAATGAGCGAATAGGAGGGAGTATTTAACCAAATGTAATATTTAGTTAGTCATAATCAATATTTATACTTGACGTATACGTATTTTAATTGAAGTTATTAAAGAAAAATATAACGTTTTTTTCTACTTTTTCATGTCTTTTATAATACTATATTATTTAATAATCACTACTTTTATTTTGATTATTCAAATGCATTCGCGATCATTGTGTACATACATACTCGTACACGTACTATAAATTTTTTCTCTTAGTAGCTTTCTTTAAGTTATGTTTTTGAGAAATACAATGACTCTTCCAAATATATTTTTCTTAGGATTTAATGGTCTAAGTTTAAATAACTTTCTCAAAATGTCTTTTTGCGTAAACATAAAATATTATGAGATACTCACTTTAATCATCTATACAAATGAAAATATTTTAATAAATATAATGAAAATTATACTCAATTTGAAGCATTTTTCGCAATAAACATAGTTATTTACATTTTAGGTTTTTTATCAAAATAATTTTTTATAAATTTAGAATCATATCACCGTAGTTATATAATGTAAATTTATAATAAAATTTATTAAGCTATAATTAATATTTTGCTGAGATTTATACAGCATTTATTATGTTTATATTTAATGTTCAGCTGTAATTAATATTTGTATTTAAAGCTGGGTTGACACGTGGCGCATCCACAGCGCTTCAACCCAGTTTTATATATATATATATAAGATTCACACTTGTAACCATTTTAGTCATATTCATAATCATCCTTAGTTCCTTATACCATGTCGGTTTAATCCCAAGTACGATGACATATGTTTAATAATTACAACTAAATGAACTTAACATAATTATTTCATATCAAAAAAATTTCTTTCCCTTTTATTTCATTTTATTTTCATCTTTATCTTGACCATATCATATGTCATCCTTGGCTAGCATATATACCATGTCGATTTAATTCGAGTACGGTCACGAAACGATTAAGCATACACATTTTACATTTTTATTTGTAGATTATACTTTTCAAACTAGCAAATCCGACATCGAATATTACTAATATAATAGTAATTATTCCGAGTCATGCAAACGATATTCGCAAACATTTAACACAAAGGCGTTTCTGTTATAACATTTTAAACAACCAGGAGACGCCCCTTGGGTCGCCTCATGCCTCGCGCCCCAAGAGGGCATCTGCTTTCACATTTCAAAACCTGAGTAGAGCCCTTTGCATCGCCTTATGGCTCGCGCCCCTATGGGGCTGTGTGATGTTGTTCTGCCTCATTTTTAGCACTCGTCTAGCACGCGCCCCAAATACATACGGATAAGATTAACGAGTTAACACTCTTCTAAACATTTTATCATTTCGTTATTTCAACCTTTTACCTTTCAATTTTAACTATAAATGGATCTTATTAAGCACCATAATCTGAACTTGGTAAATGGATGTTTAAATTCGGTTTTTACATGCTAATCAATCTAAACCCATCTCGTCATCAATAACTGGATATATGGATAAACAACCGACTTAGAAAACTTTCACATATTAGGTTAAACTAATGGATGCACATTCATGCATTTAACCCGTTTTATCAACTTTTGCACTAGCAATCACGATCGATCAGTAAAGACCACTAACGCGGGCAGGATTGGGTGTCCGATTAAAGGGCTTCACAATACGTACCCTCACCCCTTACTCAGAACCTTTGGATAATGGACGACCTTATCCATTGCTACGAGAGTCATTCTAGCGATAGGATGCTAAAGGAGACGAGTCCTATCTTTAGTACCTATGTCAAGCACCGCCTTTTGCTTCATTTGACTGAGGTACAAAGCGGATTCGATTGGTTTCCAAGCATCCCATAATTGCTTGGTGGTGATTCTGAACATCTCTGCATCGTTTCGAGACCTTCATCGAGACGAAATTGACCGATCTAAAGCGATCCACTCGAAAGAATTTCTACATTCCCAAACGTGTCTTTCAGACCGCTGCGATGTCCACAGGCCGGTGCGCAGGTGCTCCATGTCCACCCCCGTCCCGGGTCTCAAAGATAGATAGGCGTGAATGCCAGTTTGGTACTTTTGGACGTATAGCCGGGACATTGCTTGAGCCTAAGTTCGTAGGGCTCTCTTAAATGATTATGTAGTCTTATTTATAGAGAGAGGGTTGAAAGATTTGTTGGATGAGAGATAGCTTAAATGGATATTTTGGTCTCTTTGTAAGTTCCTTCTCGTGGAAGGTATACGAGGACGATATTTATAGTGGCCTAGGTGTATCTTTTGTATGATTTGGCAAGCACATGAACCCGTGTGATCAGTCTTAGGTATGTGGGTCGGGTGGACTCGGTATCCCCATTTGTTTTCCCAGACATGAGGGTGTCTGGTTCAGGCGCTCGGGTATTTGTTCCCTTTGAAATGGCGGGTTAACACGGTCCTGATATTCGGGTAAAAATATGAGAGCTTTGTCGCTTCAAATGATGTTGGGTGTGTCGAAGGGATCGTTGTGAATATGCGGGTTTGTATGTGTGTATAGAGTGAATGTATGTATGCTTATAAAAGGTGAATTATCATGATGTGAATTATCATGATATGTGATGCTTTTTATGAGCAATGTGGTTGGCATAAAAATGCGATGAATATAGAGAATGGTATCAATCATGAGGTGTTTCAAATGGGCGACATGTCATGTATATTATTGTTTGGGAAGTATGAGCACGAATTGGTAGAAGTGGTGATACGAGTGTGGAGGAATTGAATATGTGAAGAAAGACGTCCTTCTGTCATGCATATCGAATGTTGTGTTTTATTAACATGTTGGTATGATAAAAGCTCACATATTATACTGGTTTTCGAAGTGTTGACTTGCTATTGTTTTCATTGGTAATGTTTAAGTTGTTTTGTTAAGAAACTTTGATTTGTATGAAGTCCGATTATGGAAGGACTGTCTTTAAATAGTCATAAGTCAAGTTATAGTAATGATATTGATGTGACTCCAATCGGAGGTGATAGCTTGATCTCCTACGATTCTAACGATAGATTGCACGCCCAAATGACCAAGAAATGGGGGGAGATATGACCGTTTTACGAAAATTGGACGCTACTGAGAATTGCGCAGGGTACTCGACCGAGTACCTCATGTACTCGACCATGTACGCGGTACTCGACCGAGTATCACTGGCACTCGGCCGAGTGCGGTGTTTTTGATTTTACCGTAGCTTCTGGAATATGGCCATTCGACCAAGTTGGGTGAGTACGCGACCGAGTACCCCTGGTATTCGACCGAGTTACTTTTATTTGATATATAAGTCAGCTTATAGGGTGTGAGCATTCGGCCGAGTAGTTAGAGAACTCGACCGAGTGACCTCTGTCATGGACCTACACTTATCTTTTGACCTATTTGGATGTCATATTGATATTACTAGTGTTGTTTTGTTCCTTAATGTGTTGTCTTACTTGTATTTTGGTCTTAATGCATGAGATAGACGGATTCTGTAATGTGGGAACATCACGTGTGGTTAGTATGGGTTGTGAGGAAGAGCGTGATCATATGTGATCGTGTCGAATATAAGTGATGTTGATGAATTTATTGAGGCAAAGAGCATGTTTTGTGAGATGGTGAGCGATTTAGTCGTAAGCTTGTAATTTTTCCTGAAAATAATATCTACAGTTATCAATGTTAGGTAACGCTTAGTAAAAGTTAGGGTTAGGGTTGCACTATGGTATTGAGGTATGGAGTATTATAAATACTAGGTTTGGTGCCCGGTTACGCCTGAACTAGCCTTATTTACCTTTTAAATTTTATTTTTTTAACTTTTTGAAATATGATTCGCTAAATTTGGTTAACACATACATTTAAAATTTATATCTTGAAATTATTATGAGATGTAAAATTACTCAACAAATTATGAGACACGTTCACCACTCCCGCTGCTAATATTATTACTTTCATTACATTATCCCGTGTTAATACTTTTACGTTCACTACTTATTCGGTTATTGTTGTTTCTTTAACTACTCCTGCTATTTTTACGGTTAACCCGTTAGTTTTGTCAAAAACATATATTTAAATAAATTAATATTTTCCTAAAATCTAATTGTTAATTAATTTTTCATTCTCTAGATTGATTTATTTACCTTTTAATAGTTTACAAAATATAACATACTTATATTATATTTGTGTATGTTAATTAATTAACATTTTAATACTAATTAAAACCATAAGTGGAGCCTGTTTATATTAAGAAAACCCACTATATTCTAGTATTCTCTAAATTTATACTTAAACCAAAACTGTATAATATTTACATTGAAGTCCCTTGTTCAGGTCCAACACATACTGTTATGACTAAAAAAGAATATTATTTAAAAGCAATCATCATTATTTACTAATTAAACTACAAATCTAATGAATAATGAAATTTTATATTTTTTTTGGAAATCTAGATTAATTTATTTACCTTTTATTAGTTTGCAAAATAAAACATACTTATATTATATTTGTGTATGTTAATTAATTAACATCTTTATACTAATTATTACTATAACTGTGCCCTGTTTATATTAAGGAAACTCACTATATTCTATTATTCTCTAAATTTATAATTAAACAAAAACTATATAGTATTTACATTGAAGTCCTTGTTCAGATTATCACACAGTGATATGATTAAAAACTATATATTATAATTAATTTGTATAAATTTATTTGTTGGGAAATATCCGTAAATTCCCTTAAATTTTAGGACTATAACGTAGATTTAGCATGTGATTATTGTCATAAAACTAAAATACAAGAGAAACGATAAAGGTAAAGAATCAACCTCATGTCCTAGTGCAATTCGGCAAAATGAACAGAAATCAACGTAGATTTCCTCCTAATTGTTGCACCCAAGACCGTCTGAGACTATGCCCCTTGTGCTAGAAAGTACTCTCTAATTGACTTGCAATATTGAGAGAGTTGTTGTGAGGTTTTCGATGTGAGATCTAGAATTTCAGAGGAAATTGCCCCGAAACCCTAATTTTCATGTAAATGAAATGCTTAGGTCAAAAGGAGAGAGGCTCTCTCCTTTTTGTTTGGTTCGTCCAAACCGTGAGCCAAAGGGAGGGAGTGGGCTTTCACTTCCTCCTTAATTTTTAACTCGTGGTCCGACTCGTTTCGCTAAAATGCATATTACGGGTTTTAATTATAAATCGTCATCCGACATCGGATATTAAAATATCAACTAGTAACATGATTCAGTCGATATATTAATACTTGTCCGATAATGACAATATTGTATAATTAATTAATTCAATATACATTAATCAAATATAAAATCGTTTATATTCAATTTACGAATTAACCGCTTAATTCGCCTTAGCCATTATTATTTAATCCGTATTAAATAAATATCTCAACATCGCGTTTGACTAATTATTAGTCAATAACTCCGACTAACTGCTTAGTCAAATTAGGCATCAACATGACTGTATTTTCATACCGTCACATCTCTCAAACGTATCCTATAGGTGTGACTTTTAGGGACCAGTTGATCACCGCCATTTGTATGACAATAACGTCAAACTTATCTAGCAAGCCAACCGTTATTGATAAACGTGGACCAACTGATAATAATACAAAAGTATGCCCTTTGATCCTTTTAGAGATTTATATGTCATTGCACTAACTGTGAGGACACCAGCCCCAACAAGCTCCCACTTGTCCGTACAAGTGTATGTGCAATAACGTTATCCGCACTAACTGGAGGACACTGGCTCCAACAAACTCCCACTTGTCCGTACAAGTGTATGTGCGATAACCGATTCTCATATTCATTTAAAAATTTCTCCCACTCAATGTAAAACAATTTGCAGATCCGGATCCGCAAAGGTCGTATTTTACAATCGATCTGTATCAAGAGTGGTTTCCCCGACTAGAGAGTAACTTAACCGATAAAACGAATTCGTATTCGAGCATGGCCATGCATTTCGATTCTGACTCCTCGAGTGGCCCCGAGAAATATCGAGTACGATAAAGGCTGAATATTTCCTTCAACTCGACTCCTTCCGATCTAAGCACGCATGAAATGACCGAAAAAATCTACTTGGCCCCCGTTACGGATGACCGTGAGAAAGAAACCAAAGTCACCCAAAATCGGCCTTAGTCTCAAGAGACGGTCGATAGTCAAAAGAATCGACTCTTAGGATCACCATGGAGGTCCTATCCACGACCGGCACCGAATGTTATAAAACATTTAGGACTCCACGTCGATGTCACAATTGTGTCCTACGAGATATCCGTATAACTCGCCTCCGTGATTGGTCAGTCAACCGTTTGACTTATGGCTCGTTGAACCCACCATCAACCAACGTCACAAAATAATTGCCAGAGTTATCAGCTCATGTGGGCAATTAAGGACCAAAATATAATGTTTGTTCAGTTCACTTTGTGGTGTTCAAAAATTGTCGTACAATTCCACATGAAAAACAAAATATATAAATATCAAAACGATGATGTCGTATAGAGTACAAACGAGAATGAATCTAATCCATAAAAGAGTACTACAACTCAGAACACGTTTAATTCCCATGGAATTAACATGCCCTTCATGCTTATCTTGTCGTAATGGTTTAGTGAGAGGATCTCCTATATTATCATCTGTAGCAATCTTTTCTATCACTACTTCCTTTTGCTCCACGTAATCTCGGATTAGATGAGCTTTCCGTTGTACATGTCTAGACTTGTTGCTAGACTTAGGCTCCTTAGCTTGGAAGATGGCACCTCTATTGTCGCAATAGATGGTGATCGGGTCATTCGAACTAGGCACTACAGATAGTCCTTGTAAGAACTGACGCATCCATATCGCTTCCTTTGCCTTCGCACGCATCATAGTACTCGGACTCGTCTTAGAATCTTTGTAACACTTCGTTTGGAACTCTTCCGGTGATCTGCAGCGCCATTAAGAGTAAAAACGAATCCGCATCGAGATTTCGAGTCATCACGATCCGTTTGGAAACTAGCATCTGCAGAACCGGTTGCGCATAGCTTTTGTTCGCCTCCATAAGTCAATGCCCAATCTTTAGTCCTCCGTAGGTACTTAAGAATGTTCTTGATAGCCATCCAATGTGATTCACCCGGATCTTTGTTGGAATCGACTTGTCATACTCAATGCATATGCCACGTCCGGACGTGTGCATATCATGGCATACATGATTGATCCTATAGCCGAAGCATAAGGAATCCGTGTCATGCGCTCTTTCTCTTCCGGTGTCTCTGGTGCCTGAGACTTGCTCAAATGCACCCCTGGAGCCATAGGAAGAAACCCCTTTTTGGAGTTAGTCATGCTGAATCTCTCTAGGATCTTGTCAATATATGACTCCTGACTGAGAGATAACATCCGACGTGATCTATCTCGATAGATAGGGATGCCCAAAATTCTTTGTGCCTCACCCAGATCTTTCATCTGGAAATGGTTCTTCAACCATACTTTTACCGAAGTTAAGAGAGGTATGTCATTCCTTAATCGGAGTATGTCATCGACATACAATATTAGGAAGACAATCTTGCTCCCACTCGACTTGATATATAGACATGGTTCCTCGACCGATCGAGTAAATCCATTTTCTTTTATCACTTGGTCGAAACGATGATTCCAACTCCTAGAAGCTTGCTTAAGTCCATAAATGGAACACTTAAGCTTGCACACTTTCTTAGGATGTTCTGGATCGATGAAACCTTCGGGTTGTACCATGTACAACTCTTCCTCCAAAAAACCGTTTAAGAAGGCGGTTTTCACATCCATCTGCCAAATTTCATAGTCATGAAAAGCGGCAATCGCTAAGATAATCCGAATGGAACGCAGCATGACTACGGGTGCAAAAATTTCATCGTAGTGCAAACCTGGCACTTGGGTGAAACCTTTAGCCACTAGTCGTGCTTTATAGATATCTTGTTGACCTTCCACAGATTGCTTTATCTTGTAAAGCCATTTGCATTGAAGGGGACGAACCTTAGCAGGTAAGTCAACAAGATCCCATACGTTGTTCTCATACATGGAGTCCATCTTGGATTGCATGGCCTCAAGCCATAGCTTTGAGTCAGAACTAGTCATGGCACCTTTATAGGTTGCGGGTTCACTACTCGTTAAGAGTAGAATGTCATCTATGTCATGTTCCTCGACCATACCAATGTATCTGTCCGGAGGAATAAAGACTCTTCCCGACCTCCTAGGTTCCTCAGGAATATTAACCGCAGCCGGGATTGAAGGAACTGGTTCCTCCAATGGTTGCTCGGTATTTGGTTCTGGAATCTCCGACAGCTCGAAGGTTCTATTACTCTTCGCATTCTCGAGAAATTCCTTCTCTAAGAATGTCGCACTAGCCGCAACAAATACACGTTGTTCGGTTGGCGAATAGAAGTAATGACCAAGTGTTCCTTTAGGATAACCTATAAAGTATGTCTTGACCGATCGCGGGCCGAGCTTATCCTCGTGTCTCCACTTGACATAAGCCTCGCAGCCCCAAACCCGTATAAAGGACAAGTTAGGGACCGTTCCCTTCCATAGTTCATATGGAGTCTTGTCAACACTTTAGACGGACTTCGGTTAAGTATTAGAGCAGTGATGATGAAGAGCATAACCCCACAATGAGTCAGGCAACACGGTGTGACTCATCATGGATCGAACCATATCAAGTAGTGTTCGATTTCTCCGTTCGGACACACCATTCAACTGAGGTGTTCCAGGTGGAGTTAACTGTAAGGCAATCCGACAGTCTTAAAGGTGTTGATCAAACTCGTGAGAAAGATACTCGCCACCACGATCTGAACGTAGTGTTTTAATCTTTCTACCCAGTTGGTTCTGTACCCGATTCTGGTATTCTTTGAATTTCTCAAAGGACTCACTTTTATGCTTCATTAAGTAGACATAGCCATATCTACTTAAATCGTCCGTGAAAGTGATGAAATACCTATAGCCTTCTCGTGCGGTGATTGACATAGGTCCACACACATCCGTATGTATGAGTCCTAATAGGTCAGCAGCGCGCATTCCAACACCTTTGAAGGAAATCCGAGTCATCTTGCCAATGAGACATGATTCACACGTGCCAAATGATTGAAAATCAAAGGCTGAGATAGCTCCATTCTTTATGAATGTTTTTACGCGTTTCTCATTAATGTGTCCCATACGGCAGTGCCATAGATACGTTTGATCTTTGTCACCAACCTTTAACTTTTTATTCATTACGTGCAATATTTCGGTGGTCTGATCTAAAACATAAATTCCGTTCATGGAGACTGCCTTGCCATAAATCATATCGTGTAATGAGAAAATGCAACTATTATTCTCTATTACAAATGAAAAACCAAGTTTGTCAAGTGCGTAAACCGAAATAATGTTTTTAGAAAGACTGGGTACATAATAGCAGTTATATAAAAATAACTCAAATCCGCTAGGAAGTTGGATCACATATGTTCCCCTCGAGACGACAGACCACTCGTGCTCCATTCCCGACACGCAGTCCACCTCACCCTTTACGAGGGGTTCGATGTTTTTGAGCCCCCGCACATGATTACACAGATGAGAACCACAACCAGTATCTAGTACCCAAGTTCCGTAACTTGCGTGGTTAATCTCAATCATATGAATAAAAGTAGAAGAGGAAGAAGACATACCAACAGGTTTAACGCGACCTGCTTTTATGTCCTCATGGTAAACAGGACATGTACGCCTCCAATGCCCAGTCTTGTGGCAATGATGGTATTCCATGTTATCGGTTTTGCTCTTTGTCGTGCCTGATGAGGTGCTCGACTCACCAAGCCCACTCTTACCTGATCCCGACTTCTTAAACTTCGGTTTACCTACTGCTAGGTTTGCCTGAGCTATGCCCTTACCCTTGCCCTTATTTGTCACAACGAGAACATCCTGTTTCAAGCTCCCACTAAACTTCATGTCCTTCTCGGTCTGTACGAGAAGGGAGTGTAGTTCATGTGGGCTTTTCTTCAAATCATTCATATAGTAATTCGCTCTAAAGAGCGCAAAACCATCGTGGAGTGAATGAAGCATGCGGTCAATCACGATGTTCTCGCTGATTTTACAATCAAGCGCCTCCAGTTTCTCGACATTCTCAATCATGCTGAGAATGTGTGGGCTAACCGGTTGGCCCTTCTGGAGTCTCGCATCAAAGAAGCGAGTGGTATGCTCATAGGTCACGATTCTCGGTGCTTTCGAGAATTCCTTAGTGAGCGTGGTGAAAATCTTGTTTGCACCATGGGCTATGAAGCGTTTCTACAAATTGGATTCCATTGCAAAAATGAGTACGTTTTTAATCGCACCCGCTTCCATGACGAAATCGTTATACTTGGCGATCTCGTTAGCTCTAGCTGTGGGGCCTGGGTGTGACGGGATGGGCTCTGTCAGATGTTTGAGCTTCCCGTCAGCAGCGGCAGCATTCCGTAATGCCGCCTCCCAGTCCGCGAAGTTTGATCCATCATTCTTCAGTCGAGTAGACTGATTCATCTGATTCATGAAGATCCGAAGCCAGGACTCACGGTCCAATGCGGCACTTGGCATTGGGTCGTCAGCACGGCCAGCCATTATGTTATTAGCAGTTTAAATGATCGTGATCTACACTGAAAAAGAAAGGAAAAACCAAAACGAAATAAGCAACTCATCGAGGTGATTTAAGTCTATTTAAAATTTATTTTAACGTGTAGACTCATTGCACTTGTATAATTGATCTCCCTCAAGAATAATACAAGTGATCCCAAGACTCAATTTCCGTAAATTGATAAGCCAACTGTTTAGCTAGTTCTACCGTTAGAACTCTTGGTCGATAGATTTCCGTAAATCCTATCTTTAGTCCACCATAATCACAGGATCGTACGAGTGACCATAGTGTTGATATAAAATAGGTCAATCGCTTCCAACTTACCCGACGTAGAAGGGGTCATATTATGCCTACCGACGAAGAAGGGATTCATTGGAGTTTGACCTATAAAGACTATTCTCAATTTTTGGTTATACGAGGAAGATCCCATCAACTTGGTTTTAATTCATTTTAAGTGAACGAAAAACTAGCATTACGTGAATGAATTAATTTAGGTGATGGCTTAAAATCGTGTGACATATGAATGTCATAGAAAATTAACGCGTGACCTCTATATGAGTCAGTTTTCATGCAAATATTTAGGTGGTTTGGTTTTAGGCGGAATATGATGCAAATTATCGTTACGATGAAAAACATAAAGAAATGCAAAACGTAAATAAAATTCCTAGTGTGGCCTATCCTAGTAAAAAGAACATAATACAACTTTGGAATCCACCGTTGGACCCGAGAAGCTTGTCTTGATGTTCCATCTTTGTCCATGCAGCGGGAGTGAGCATCCGATCTCCATCTTTGGTCTTCTCAAAATTACAATTTAAAATTTACAAAATATAAACCTATTTACATTCTAAATAAAAACTGTAATTACAAGGAAAAACCAAAACGGAGATGCGAGATCTCAAAATACAACCAAGACCGTGTCCCATCATTACGGTAACACGTTCTACTAAGGCCACACTAAGTTACAACCGTTTGTAAAAATAAATACGTAATAAAACATTCAAGGCATTCAAATATAACGATAAATAAAAATGCATCAACTAAAATAAAATTTATTCGTGACATAATTCCGTAATTATGTTAAATTTATCCAAACCACCTTTTAATGATTAAAATTATGTGACAAAACCGCTTTAATCAACTTAATTTTAATCTATTACAATCCGTTATTTTAAATCGCTTTAAAATAACAAAATGGTACGTGTGTGAACCGTTTCACAATCAAGCGAGCGTACAATATCCGTATAAAGTACATTTTATGGCCAAAAGAAAATTTAAACAACAAAAATTAAATTTTCAGCCACGCTAAAACAAAAGGGCTCGATCGATCAAAGCGCAAGTCGATCGAGAGGATTGCCAAAGAGAAAGTGCTCGATCGAATGAACTCGAGGTCGATCGAGGACTTATATCAACAAGACTGTTCGATCGAGTACAAGGAGGTCTCGATCGAGCGAGTCGGGTTTTAAAAGTGGTCGATCGAGCATCGCAAGGACTCGATCGAGTAAAAACAAGACAGAAAACCTCTCGATCGAGTAGAAACATGCTCGATCGAGAACAAAACATTTCTGAAAACTTAAAACCCTCGTGAAAACATTTGACAAAGCGAAATCAATGGCAATTTTGATCTAATTCGCATAAAATCAAATCAACAATTGAAAATACATGAACATATTGTTATGATTATCGTTTAAAATAACAATATGCAAAAACCAAATCGAAAACAAACACAAAACAGCCGTGAAACACATGAGGCCGCACGGTTTTCGAGACAATAAAATCGTTTCAAAATCGTTTAATGAAAATCACATTGAAAAACATACGTGGCCTCGCTCTGATACCACTTGTTGGGAAATATCCGTAAATTCCCTTAGATTTTAGGACTATAACGTAGATTTAGCATGTGATTATTGTCATAAAACTAAAATACAAGAGAAACGATAAAGGTAAAGAATCAACCTCGGATCCTAGTGCAATTCGGCAAAATGAACAGAAATCAACGTAGATTTCCTCCTAATTGTTGCACCCAAGACCGTCCAAGACTATGCCCCTTGTGCTAGAAAGTACTCTCTAATTGACTTGCAATATTGAGAGAGTTGTTGTGAGGTTTTCGATGTGAGATCTAGAATTTCAGAGGAAATTGCCCCGAAACCCTAATTTTCATGTAAATGAAATGCTTAGGTCAAAAGGAGAGAGGCTCTCTCCTTTTTGTTTGGTTCGTCCAAACCGTGAGCCAAAGGGAGGGAGTGGGCTTTCACTTCCTCCTTAATTTTTAACTCGTGGTCCGACTCGTTTCGCTAAAATGCATATTACGGGTTTTAATTATAAATCGTCATCCGACATCGGATATTAAAATATCAACTAGTAACATGACTCAGTCGATATATTAATACTTGTCCGATAATGACAATATTGTATAATTAATTAATTCAATATACATTAATCAAATATAAAATCGTTTATATTCAATTTACGAATTAACCGCTTAATTCGCCTTAGCCATTATTATTTAATCCGTATTAAATAAATATCTCAACATCGCGTTTGACTAATTATTAGTCAATAACTCCGACTAACTGCTTAGTCAAATTAGGCATCAACATGACTGTATTTTCATACCGTCACATCTCTCAAACGTATCCTATAGGTGTGACTTTTAGGGACCAGTTGATCACCGCCATTTGTATGACAATAACGTCAAACTTATCTAGCAAGCCAACCGTTATTGATAAACGTGGACCAACTGATAATAATACAAAAGTATGCCCTTTGATCCTTTTAGAGATTTATATGTCATTGCACTAACTGTGAGGACACCAGCCCCAACAAGCTCCCACTTGTCCGTACAAGTGTATGTGCAATAACGTTATCCGCACTAACTGGAGGACACTGGCTCCAACAAACTCCCACTTGTCCGTACAAGTGTATGTGCGATAACCGATTCTCATATTCATTTAAAAATTTCTCCCACTCAATGTAAAACAATTTGCAGATCCGGATCCGCAAAGGTCGTATTTTACAATCGATCTGTATCAAGAGTGGTTTCCCCGACTAGAGAGTAACTTAACTGATAAAACGAATTCGTATTCGAGCATGGCCATGCATTTCGATTCTGACTCCTCGAGTGGCCCCGAGAAATATCGAGTACTGATAAAGGCTGAATATTTCCTTCAACTCGACTCCTTCCGATCTAAGCACAACATGAAATGACCAAGAAAAAATCTACTTGGCCCCCTTTACGGATGACCGTGAGAAAGAAACCAAAGTCACCCAAAATCTGCCTTAGTCTCAAGAGACAGTCGATAGTCAAAAGAATCGACTCTTAGGATCACCATGGAGGTCCTATCCACGACCTGGCACCGAATGTTATAAAACATTTAGGACTCCACGTCGATGTCACAATTGTGTCCTACGAGATATCCGTATAACTCGCCTCGTGATTGGTCGTCAACCGTTTGACTTATGGCTCGTTGAACCCACCATCAACCAACGTCACAAAATAATTGCCAGAGTTATCAGCTCATGTGGGCAATTAAGGACCAAAATATAATGTTTGTTCAGTTCACTTTGTGGTGTTCAAAAATTGTCGTACAATTCCACATGAAAAACAAAATATATAAATATCAAAACGATGATGTCGTATAGAGTACAAACGAGAATGAATCTAATCCATAAAAGAGTACTACAACTCAGGAACACGTTTAATTCCCATGGAATTAACATGCCCTTCATGCTTATCTTGTCGTAATGGTTTAGTGAGAGGATCTGCTATATTATCATCTGTAGCAATCTTTTCTATCACTACTTCCTTTTTCTCCACGTAATCTCGGATTAGATGAGCTTTCCGTTGTACATGTCTAGACTTGTTGCTAGACTTAGGCTCCTTAGCTTGGAAGATGGCACCTCTATTGTCGCAATAGATGGTGATCGGGTCATTCGAACTAGGCACTACGAATAGTCCTTGTAAGAACCGACGCATCCATATCGCTTCCTTTGCAGCCTTCAGACGCATCATAGTACTCGGACTCGGTCTTAGAATCTCTGTAACACTTCGTTTGGAACTCTTCCAGTGATGCAGCGCCATTAAGAGTAAAACGAATCCAGATCGAGATTTCGAGTCATCACGATCCGTTTGGAAACTAGCATCTGCAGAATCGGTTGCGCATAGCTTTTGTTCGCCTCCATAAGTCAATGCCCAATCTTTAGTCCTCCGTAGGTACTTAAGAATGTTCTTGACACCATCCAATGTGATTCACCCGGATCTTTGTTGGAATCGACTTGTCATACTCAATGCATATGCCACGTCCGGACGTGTGCATATCATGGCATACATGATTGATCCTATAGCCGAAGCATAAGGAATCCGTGTCATGCGCTCTTTCTCTTCCGGTGTCTCTGGTGCCTGAGACTTGCTCAAATGCACCCCTGGAGCCATAGGAAGAAACCCCTTTTTGGAGTTAGTCATGCTGAATCTCTCTAGGATCTTGTCAATATATGACTCCGATCGAGAGATAACATCCGACGTGATCTATCTCGATAGATAGGGATGCCCAAAATTCTTTGTGCCTCACCCAGATCTTTCATCTGGAAATGGTTCTTCAACCATACTTTTACCGAAGTTAAGAGAGGTATGTCATTCCCAATCAGGAGTATGTCATCGACATACAATATTAGGAAGACAATCTTGCTCCCACTCGACTTGATATATAGACATGGTTCCTCGACCGATCGAGTAAATCCATTTTCTTTTATCACTTGGTCGAAACGATGATTCCAACTCCTAGAAGCTTGCTTAAGTCCATAAATGGAACGCTTAAGCTTGCACACTTTCTTAGGATGTTCTGGATCGATGAAACCTTCGGGTTGTACCATGTACAACTCTTCCTCCAAAAAACCGTTTAAGAAGGCGGTTTTCACATCCATCTGCCAAATTTCATAGTCATGAAAAGCGGCAATCGCTAAGATAATCCGAATGGAACGCAGCATGACTACGGGTGCAAAAATTTCATCGTAGTGCAAACCTGGCACTTGGGTGAAACCTTTAGCCACTAGTCGTGCTTTATAGATATCTTGTTGACCTTCCACAGATTGCTTTATCTTGTAAAGCCATTTGCATTGAAGGGGACGAACCTTAGCAGGTAAGTCAACAAGATCCCATACGTTGTTCTCATACATGGAGTCCATCTTGGATTGCATGGCCTCAAGCCATAGCTTTGAGTCAGAACTAGTCATGGCACCTTTATAGGTTGCGGGTTCACTACTCGTTAAGAGTAGAATGTCATCTATGTCATGTTCCTCGACCATACCAATGTATCTGTCCGGAGGAATAAAGACTCTTCCCGACCTCCTAGGTTCCTCAGGAATATTAACGCAATAGGGATTGAAGGAACTGGTTCCTCCAATGGTTGCTCGGTATTTGGTTCTGGAATCTCCGACAGCTCGAAGGTTCTATTACTCTTCGCATTCTCGAGAAATTCCTTCTCTAAGAATGTCGCACTAGCCGCAACAAATACACGTTGTTCGGTTGGCGAATAGAAGTAATGACCAAGTGTTCCTTTAGGATAACCTATAAAGTATGTCTTGACCGATCGCGGGCCGAGCTTATCCTCGTGTCTCCACTTGACATAAGCCTCGCAGCCCCAAACCCGTATAAAGGACAAGTTAGGGACCGTTCCCTTCCATAGTTCATATGGAGTCTTGTCAACAGCTTTAGACGGACTTCGGTTAAGTATTAGAGCGGTGATGAAGAGCATAACCCCACAATGAGTCGGGCAACACGGTGTGACTCATCATGGATCGAACCATATCAAGTAGTGTTCGATTTCTCCGTTCGGACACACCATTCAACCGAGGTGTTCCGGTGGAGTTAAGCGTAAGGCAATCCGACAGTCTTTAAGGTGTTGATCAAACTCGTGAGAAAGATACTCGCCACCACGATCTGAACGTAGTGTTTTAATCTTTCTACCCAGTTGGTTCTGTACCCGATTCTGGTATTCTTTGAATTTCTCAAAGGACTCACTTTTATGCTTCATTAAGTAGACATAGCCATATCTACTTAAATCGTCCGTGAAAGTGATGAAATACCTATAGCCTTCTCGTGCGGTGATTGACATAGGTCCACACACATCCGTATGTATGAGTCCTAATAGGTCAGCAGCGCGCATTCCAACACCTTTGAAGGAAATCCGAGTCATCTTGCCAATGAGACATGATTCACACGTGCCAAATGATTGAAAATCAAAGGCCGAGATAGCTCCATTCTTTATGAGCTGTTTTACGCGTTTCTCATTAATGTGTCCCATACGGCAGTGCCATAGATACGTTTGATCTTTGTCACCAACCTTTAACTTTTTATTCATTACGTGTAATATTTCGGTGGTCTGATCTAAAACATAAATTCCGTTCATGGAGACTGCCTTGCCATAAATCATATCGTGTAATGAGAAAATGCAACTATTATTCTCTATTACAAATGAAAAACCAAGTTTGTCAAGTGCAGAAACTGAAATAATGTTTTTAGAAAGACTGGGTACATAATAGCAGTTATATAAAAATAACTCAAATCCGCTAGGAAGCTGGATCACATATGTTCCCCTCGAGACGACAGCCACTCGTGCTCCATTCCCGACACGCAGGTCCACCTCACCCTTTACGAGGGGTTCGATGTTTCGGAGCCCCTGCACATGATTACACAGATGAGAACCACAACCAGTATCTAGTACCCAAGTTCCGTAACTTGCGTGGTTAATCTCAATCATATGAATAAAAGTAGAAGAGGAAGAAGACATACCAACAGGTTTAACGCGACCTGCTTTTATGTCCTCATGGTAAACATGACATGTACGCCTCCAATGCCCAGTCTTGTGGCAATGATGGCATTCCATGTTATCGGTTTTGCTCTTTGTCGTGCCTGATGAGGTGCTCGACTCACCAGGCCCACTCTTACCTGATCCCGACTTCTTAAACTTCGGTTTACCTACTGCTAGGTTTGCCTGAGCTATGCCCTTACCCTTGCCCTTATTTGTCACAACGAGAACATCCTGTTTCAAGCTCCCACTAAACTTCATGTCCTTCTCGGTCTGTACGAGAAGGGAGTGTAGTTCATGTGGGCTTTTCTTCAAATCATTCATATAGTAATTCGCTCTAAAGAGCGCAAAACCATCGTGGAGTGAATGAAGCATGCGGTCAATCACGATGTTCTCGCTGATTTTACAATCAAGCGCCTCCAGTTTCTCGACATTCTCAATCATGCTGAGAATGTGTGGGCTAACCGGTTGGCCCTTTCGGAGTCTCGCATCAAAGAAGCGAGTGGTATGCTCATAGGTCACGATTCTCGGTGCTTTCGAGAATTCCTTAGTGAGCGTGGTGAAAATCTTGTTTGCACCATGGGCTATGAAGCGTTTCTACAAATTGGATTCCATTGCAAAAATGAGTACGTTTTTAATCGCACCCGCTTCCATGACGAAATCGTTATACTTGGCGATCTCGTTAGCTCTAGCCGTGGGGCCTGGGTGTGACGGGATGGGCTCTGTCAGATGTTTGAGCTTCCGTCGTCGCCAGCGGCGCATTCCGTAATGCCGCCTCCCGGTCCGCGAAGTTTGATCCATCATTCTTGATCGAGTAGGCGATTCATCGATTCATGAAGATCCGAAGCCAGGACTCACGGTCCAATGCGGCACTTGGCATTGGGTCGCCAAGACGGCCACCATTATGTTATTAGCAGTTTAAATGATCGTGATCTACACTGAAAAAGAAAGGAAAAACCAAAACGAAATAAGCAACTCATCGAGGTGATTTAAGTCTATTTAAAATTTATTTTAACGTGTAGACTCATTGCACTTGTATAATTGATCTCCCTCAAGAATAATACAAGTGATCCCAAGACTCAATTTCCGTAAATTGATAAGCCAACTGTTTAGCTAGTTCTACCGTTAGAACTCTTGGTCGATAGATTTCCGTAAATCCTATCTTTAGTCCACCATAATCACAGGATCGTACGAGTGACCATAGTGTTGATATAAAATAGGTCAATCGCTTCCAACTTACCCGACGTAGAAGGGGTCATATTATGCCTACCGACGAAGAAGGGATTCATTGGAGTTTGACCTATAAAGACTATTCTCAATTTTTGGTTATACGAGGAAGATCCCATCAACTTGGTTTTAATTCATTTTAAGTGAACGAAAAACTAGCATTACGTGAATGAATTAATTTAGGTGATGGCTTAAAATCGTGTGACATATGAATGTCATAGAAAATTAACGCGTGACCTCTATATGAGTCAGTTTTCATGCAAATATTTAGGTGGTTTGGTTTTAGGCGGAATATGATGCAAATTATCGTTACGATGAAAAACATAAAGAAATGCAAAACGTAAATAAAATTCCTAGTGTGGCCTATCCTAGTAAAAAGAACATAATACAACTTTGGAATCCACCGTTGGACCCGAGAAGCTTGTCTTGATGTTCCATCTTTGTCCATGCAGCGGGAGTGAGCATCCGATCTCCATCTTTGGTCTTCTCAAAATTACAATTTAAAATTTACAAAATATAAACCTATTTACATTCTAAATAAAACGGTAATTACAAGGAAAAACCAAAACGGAGATGCGAGATCTCAAAATACAACCAAGACCGTGTCCCATCATTACGGTAACACGTTCTACTAAGGCCACACTAAGTTACAACCGTTTGTAAAAATAAATACGTAATAAAACATTCAAGGCATTCAAATATAACGATAAATAAAAATGCATCAACTAAAATAAAATTTATTCGTGACATAATTCCGTAATTATGTTAAATTTATCCAAACCACCTTTTAATGATTAAAATTATGTGACAAAACCGCTTTAATCAACTTAATTTTAATCTATTACAATCCGTTATTTTAAATCGCTTTAAAATAACAAAATGGTACGTGTGTGAACCGTTTCACAATCAAGCGAGCGTACAATATCCGTATAAAGTACATTTTATGGCCAAAAGAAAATTTAAACAACAAAAATTAAATTTTCATTTTTGCCGCCAAAAAAAAAGGGCTCGATCGACTGAAACTGCAAGTCGATCGAGAGGATTGCCAAAGAGAAAGTGCTCGATCGACTGAACTCGAGGTCGATCGAGGACTTATATCAGCAAGACTTGTTCGATCGAGTACAAGGAGGTCTCGATCGAGCAGTCAGGGTTTTAAAAGTGGTCGATCGAGTACTGCAAGGACTCGATCGAGTAAAAACAAGACAGAAAACCTCTCGATCGAGTAGAAACATGCTCGATCGAGAACAAAACATTTCTGAAAACTTAAAACCCTCGTGAAAACATTTGACAAAGCGAAATCAATGGCAATTTTGATCTAATTCGCATAAAATCAAATCAACAATTGAAAATACATGAACATATTGTTATGATTATCGTTTAAAATAACAATATGCAAAAACCAAATCGAAAACAAACACAAAACAGCCGTGAAACACATGAGGCCGCACGGTTTTCGAGACAATAAAATCGTTTCAAAATCGTTTAATGAAAATCACATTGAAAAACATACGTGGCCTCGCTCTGATACCACTTGTTGGGAAATATCCGTAAATTCCCTTAGATTTTAGGACTATAACGTAGATTTAGCATGTGATTATTGTCATAAAACTAAAATACAAGAGAAACGATAAAGGTAAAGAATCAACCTCAGGTCCTAGTGCAATTCGGCAAAATGAACAGAAATCAACGTAGATTTCCTCCTAATTGTTGCACCCAAGACCGTCTGAGACTATGCCCCTTGTGCTAGAAAGTACTCTCTAATTGACTTGCAATATTGAGAGAGTTGTTGTGAGGTTTTCGATGTGAGATCTAGAATTTCAGAGGAAATTGCCCCGAAACCCTAATTTTCATGTAAATGAAATGCTTAGGTCAAAAGGAGAGAGGCTCTCTCCTTTTTGTTTGGTTCGTCCAAACCGTGAGCCAAAGGGAGGGAGTGGGCTTTCACTTCCTCCTTAATTTTTAACTCGTGGTCCGACTCGTTTCGCTAAAATGCATATTACGGGTTTTAATTATAAATCGTCATCCGACATCGGATATTAAAATATCAACTAGTAACATGACTCAGTCGATATATTAATACTTGTCCGATAATGACAATATTGTATAATTAATTAATTCAATATACATTAATCAAATATAAAATCGTTTATATTCAATTTACGAATTAACCGCTTAATTCGCCTTAGCCATTATTATTTAATCCGTATTAAATAAATATCTCAACATCGCGTTTGACTAATTATTAGTCAATAACTCCGACTAACTGCTTAGTCAAATTAGGCATCAACATGACTGTATTTTCATACCGTCACATCTCTCAAACGTATCCTATAGATGTGACTTTTAGGGACCAGTTGATCACCGCCATTTGTATGACAATAACGTCAAACTTATCTAGCAAGCCAACCGTTATTGATAAACGTGGACCAACTGATAATAATACAAAAGTATGCCCTTTGATCCTTTTAGAGATTTATATGTCATTGCACTAACTGTGAGGACACCAGCCCCAACAAGCTCCCACTTGTCCGTACAAGTGTATGTGCAATAACGTTATCCGCACTAACTGGAGGACACTGGCTCCAACATTATTTAATTATATAGAAATTTCTTGATTTCTGAAATATATATATAGTATCGATATCACCACCTATTTTATACGTAGATAAAAAAATTGATAATTTTTTTTTTCAATAGTACAATACAATGCCATTAAAACTATCATGATGTCAAAGTTGTACGTAATATAATATGGAGTATAATAATTACAGCAAGTCTTGTGACGGGTCAAGTAAATATTCATGTGCTTAAATAAGATAAAACAGATTGTTATTCCTTAAACATTTTGATTTTGTCTTATCTACCCCACATGAATAATATTTAAGATAAGACAAAACACATTGCTGTTTCCTAGACATTTTAATTTTCTCTTATTTATCCCACATGAACAATACTTAACCCATAACAAAGCTTACTATAGATATAACGTCACACAGATATAATACAAAGAAAATTTACCGGTGTACAGAAATGGTCTCACTAATTTCTGTTATTATAGAATACTCACAACTAATTGAACAGAACAACGCGCTTTGCAACCTAGGCAATTTCAAGCAAGTTGGTGGAAGTTGTCAACTAGATGCAAGATGTCAGTGACATCTAAACACGATGCAACTCTTGCCCTCCATTATCGGCGACTATTTCCTGGAGGAGACAATTTTTAATTCGGTCATTCTTTATTAAGTAAATGGTTCGTTGACTTGAAATGCTCTCACGTTAGTGCGGGCACAATGAGTTGATGAAATAAGCCATGACATCACTAGCTGCGGGTCGGGTCAGTTCAAATATGTATATGATCGGATGAGTTCTCGTACAGTAGAGATAGTTCGGATTTGGGATATATATTGTTTTCAGGGCCGTATTTGGGCCTGTGCGGCCGGTGCGGCTATACAGGGCCCTAAAATTTCGGCCCTCGAAACCATAGTATTCTTAAGATAAATATATGTTGCACATGAGATATACAATGAAAGGTAGTGGCATAGTGGTTTGAGCTTTACCTTCTATTCACAGGTTCGATACCCAGTAGCGACTTTTTCTACTTTTTTTGGGTTCACATTTATATACCCATTTCTTTTATCGGTCAAATTTTCTTAAAAATTAAATATGATAAATGTAAATTATTTTAATAAGCAAAAATTAAATATGAAAATGTAAATTATTTTAGTAAGTAAACACTAGACCTAAAAAATTTTGGAAATCACTTCGAGTTTGGCTCACCGAATTATGTAATTTTGTGTTCTTGCTTGTGTACAATTTATTATTTTGTTTAGCATCTTAAATTGACTATATAACAAAATTTAGTATTAATAAATGTTGAAATTTTGAGTTATATTTCGGTTGGTTTAATAGAAATTTCAATTAATAGAATTTTTATAAAAAAGAAAATTAATCTATAACGTGGGGCCCCATTTTTAAAATTTTGCACAGGGCCCCCGAAAGCACCAAGACGGCCCTGATTGTTTTTCATCATTTTGCCTCAAACCATATTTAATACTCCTTCCATTCAACTCCACTTTACATGTTTGCTTTATCACGTTTGCTAACGCGACTTTTACGCGATAAATATCTTTAGTTACGTATTTGAAAAAATTATAAGTTACATATTTTTACTACACTCTTAAAGATGAACTAAATGAGATCCCACATGAATATATTTGAACTTATGTATCGAGAGAAAATTGAAGTTGAATGTTCGCTTGTGAATAGTGTGCAAAAGAGAAATATGCAAAGTGGAGTTGAATGGAGGGAGTATAAAATAGCTACTACTTGCGTAAAAAAAAACAATATAAAAAAAAAACTTGAAAATTAAACTAAACATATGCAAAACTCTGATAGAACCACAACTTACAGATGACTTAAAAGTGAAAAGATAATTTTACCCTTCAGTTATCTTAATCTATATATGAAATAAGGTTGAAACGCTATGGATGCGTTACATCTCGTATTCAACCTTAATTATAAGTATTAATGCAACAATTAATAAATAAAAAATTAATAAGGAGTTGTTTGATTCACCGTAGAAACTTGCAATAATGCCTAGGAAGTCGTTTTTCCCCATTAACTTGCATTTCTTGTGAATTGTTAAAAGTTTTTTGGTTGCATGTAGGAAATAAAATTTCATGAGAATTGCCTCTTACCAAAGGGGGCTAGGTAAGCAACTTCCGAAGTTTAATTCATGGGAAGTTATACGGTACTTTTGGACGTATAACCGGGACCTTATTTAGCTTGAGGCTAAGTTCCCGGAGCTCTCTTAGATGCTTATGTAGTCTTAGTTTTAGAGAGAGAAAGAGAGTTGAGAGAGTTGTTGGATGAGACATATTTTAAATGGATATTTTGGTCTCTATGTAAATTCCTTATCTTGGAAGGTATCCGAGGAGGATATTTATCGTGGCCTAGGTGTACCTTTTGTATGGCTTGGCAAGCACTTAAACCCGTGTGACCCGTCTTAGGTGTGTGGGTCGGCTCGACTAGGTATGCCCCATTAATTTTCCTCATACAGGAGGGTGTATGGTTCAGGCGCTGGAGTATTTGTTCCCTTTGAAATGGCGGCTTAACACGGTCCTGGTATTCAGGCAAAAATATGGGAGCTTTGTCGCTTCAAATGATGTGGTGCCAGGTGGTGGCTTGAGGCAGTTCACCTACTCCTCTTGTTATCCCTATATATGCCTTGGGTAATGAATTCAAGGATTATTATCTTTTGAGATTTGCTCGCGTGTTTCATTTTGCAGGCCTTTCGTAAATCTGGGGAAGGAGCTGCCCTGATGTTGATGTCGAGGGAGATTACTATGCTTGGGAGTAGGCGACCTGCTAACACGGAGAAGTCGGCCACGTCTCCAGTTGATGTTGTGGCGGCAGAACCTGTAGAAGGTGAGGCGACGTCTGAGCCTTGTAACCCTGAGTGGGAGAAGGTTTTGGATGTGCTTCCCTGTGTTCGGAGCCTGCATGGGTGTTGCGTCCTCCGCAACGGGCTTATATAAGTAGGTGCATGAGACCCGCCATAAGTAAGTGAAGTTCCATCCTAAAACCAATTTGTGATAGGAGGAGTAGCCCACTAACTTATAAGCTAGCATCTTCACTTTTATTCTACCGATGTGGGATAGTGCCCCTCACACACATATCGGAAGAGACCTCAACAATCTACCCCTTTCGCATTTGTGTGTGCTGAAACTCCCCCCTCACTTGGCACTACGCCGCACCCGACACAAGCCCGTGTCGAGCCGACCAAGCTACTCCGCATCTTTGGTCAACCACTGAGAGAGTCCAACGGTTGTGCCACTCCGCAACCACGACGCTACTCCGCACCATCTCGAGCACCGTCACCACATCGCACTTCCGGCCCCAAGCCGAACCGTCGGCTCTGATACCACTTGTTGAGTACTCTTCCCCGGGCTTATAGAAGTTGGTGCATAAGACCGGCTCAGAAGCAAGTGAGGTTCCATCCTAAAATTAATTGGTGATAGGAGGAGTAGCCTACTAACTTATAAGCTAGCGTCTTCACTATTATTCTATCGATATGGGGACAATACCCCTCACACACATATGGGAAGAGATCTCATGCATGGGGCTGGTTGTGACCGAGTAAGGAGGGCATTCTAGGATCTCCTTTTTGGGGACCGAAAGTCGGATCTTGTACAAGCCGAGGCTATGCGGATTGTGTCAAAAGTGGCTAAAGGTGGATATTTTGATGCGGCGGAGGCGATGTTCGCTGAGATTGAGATCTCTCTCTCACTCTCCAAGGCGGCCGGAGCTCGGTCGTCTGAGCGACCCTAGAATAGACGAATGTACATTGTAGTTGTGTCCTTATTTAGGTGAGCGTGTGGCTTCCCACACAATCTTTTTACTCTAGCTTGTTTATGAGATAAGAATAACGAAGATTCTCTTTCATTTCCCCTTCGCCATGTGTTATATACTTTTGTTGGCTCGTACGGTATTTGTTTATAAATGGCTTTGTTACTGCTTCATTTGGGAGTGTTCCTCCATAATTTATTGAAGTGTGTTACCATTTGATGAACTTGCTAATGACGCCTGGTGGCGGCAGTGAAAATGGAGCTACTCAATTGGTTGGCGGCTCCTGCTGTAACACTCCCTCCTTGCCCGACCAAGGTAATTGGGAGATGTTACCATCTTGGTTTTCCAAGGCGGTGAATCGGAGATACAATCAAGAAACATTTATTACAATTGCTAAGTTTAGTTAATTACATAACCATAAATGAATAAATAAAAGAATACAACTCATGACTACTATCTATGTTATCTATCAACTATCCAATACTCGACTCCAAGTCCAAAGCGCGTCCTGTCTCCCGTGTGACACCAAAACAACCTGTACTCAACCTGCTCCCCATATGATCGGAAATGGATCGACACAGGCCACTCCGAAAATAGCTGACAATTACATAGATACACAAGTCAGTTTTAATAAATAAACATAAGACACGACATGATAAATAAATATGCAACATGCCAATTATATAAATGAGACACGATTACACAATCACTATACCGGTACCGGGACACGCCCAGACGTACCCACAACCACCGGTGCCAGGGACACGCCCATGATACGTGCATAATCTATACACTTTATTTGCAGTTTTGGCACGTATTTCCATGCATAATTGTTAGCTTAAGGCTACTATTTCTCCCGAAACGGTTTACTTTGCAATTTCTATGATTTATTGTAGGAATGAGTGAAAGTGGGCTAAATCAAGCCTAAATCGTCCTCCGGAGGCAACTTCAGGGAAGCTTGGAAGAAGGGAGTTCGTACTCACTCACCTCGGGATGCGTGCATGGAGCTTAGAGGCTGATTGGAAGAGGAAAGGAGGTTACTGCACAGCTCAGCTGGTCGATCGACCAGCATCACCAGTCGATCGACCATGGAACTTCAGCGGATGCTACTGTACTTCACTCACCAGTCGATCGACCAAGCCCCTTAGTCGATCGACCAAGCCGCGCAGCCGAGATTTATTTTTTCGTGTTAGACTTTTAAAAGCCCAATTTGTAATTAACTTTTGGCATCGTTTATCAGTAGAACGCAGCTACAATTTTAGGTTATGCTTTTCATTACTGAAGAACTGTTTTTAGATCAAGTTTTTCGGAGGGGACGACGGGATTCGAATTTGAATACTTTGTTCATCATCTAATTAGTAAGCTTTTATGCAAATTCCTTCTTCTTTAATTTCTTGTTATTTCAATACTTGTAGTTATTAATTTAATTTCAGAGATTCATCTTTTGTTCCTTTGTCTTTAATTCAATTTCAACTATGTCAATCTTGTTCTTTGCCTTTAATTTTGCAATTGTTATAGTTTTAGTCATGAGTAGCTAATTGTCTTGATTGGGAACGAGGTGAGCCATGACATGAGTTAGGGTCAATTTTATTAGTATGATTTTCTTACATATCGATTTTATTACCTTTTGATAAACCCATATTGCTAGATTGAAAGATTAGTAGGTTAGGTTGTCATTAGATTTGGAATTTCTTTTGAGCGAAAGCTTTGAGAAACTCTAGGGAATTAGAAGACCGTAAGGTTAATTTTGAGCATTGATCGAAAGGCTTGCTCATATTTCCTAAGACCGTATCATAGGACCTCTACTACCCTTTTGACCTGACCTAGCCATGGTGAACCGAAGTTCCCGATCTTCCTTTTATCTTGTTGAGAAATTCTTATTTTAGCAATTAGTCAAATTAGTCAACCAATTTCAAAACCCCCACTTAATTGTTACTTTTATAGACTGGAAATAGCAAACAAGATTAATCTTGTCTCTCTGTGGTTCGACCCTTACTATCACTAGCTATAGTTTTAGTTTGGAATTATAAATTTAAATTTGTTACAAAACGACGGTATCAAATTTTGGCGCCGTTGCCGGGGAGACGGTGTAATTCTGTTTGCTTTATTTTTAGTTTATTTTTCTTGTCTCAAGGAACTTTGGTTCCTTGAGACCGTTGCTTACCCTTGCTTCTAGTTTTGCTTTTGCACAGTTAGAAGACAGGTTTTTGAGAGGAAGGCTTTAGTACTCTCAATTTTGCGAATATGGCTACGATATATGACAATCTTCAGCCAAAAGAGCACCACTTTCCAAAGGGGCACGTGTTACCTACCCCTACTACCGGTAACTTAGAATTTCGTTCCTCTTATATCGATTTAGTGGAGCGAAATCAGTTTGCTGGTCTACCGGATGAGGACCCTTTGAAGCATATGGAAATTTTCACAAACATCATTGCTTTTGTTCCATACCTATACCATTGGGGTGACTCAGGATGAAGTCAAGGGGGTGATGTTCTTATACTCCTTGAAGGATTCGGCGCGAGATTTGTACCGCTACCTTGATAGGGTAGCAGCTGGAGTCACAGATTGGACATCTCTAGCATTAGCCTTCTACAAGAAGTACTTCCCACTTTCAAAGACTGATGCCTTGAGAAGTAAAATTATAAATTTCAAGCAAGGAGCTGATGAGGGCTTTTGTGAAGCATGGGGACGTTTCAAAAGTTTAGTCCGAGCTGTCCCTCACCATGGTTTCCAGCAGTGGTATCTTTGCAACTAATTCTATAATGCTTTATATGATGATTACAAGGTCATCCTGGATGCAGCTGCGAATGGTAGGTTCCAAAACAATACCGGTCAGAATAAAGGTTGGAACACTATTGAGGAGATGGCAGTCCATAGAGCTGAGTTTGGGAGTTCACGTGGAAAATCACGAAAGCAAAGTGATGAAATGAGTGCCGTAGTGACACTCATTACTTCTATTACCGCCCGTCTCGAGAAGCTCGAGGCCTCTGAAGCTTCCAAGGAAAGAGTTGAAATTCCTGTCCATAATTCAGATAAGACCGCGGAATTGAGAGAAACGGTGAAGAGTCTATTGATCCAAAATACTCAAGAGGGGGGGGGGGTGAATTGAGGATTTAAAACTTTTTAAAGCTTTTTCGATTGTGCGTATGTAATTGATTATTTAAAGTTTATTGATTAAACTTTAACTAATCAACTAACGATTGAAAGCAAAGTAAACGAAAGAACAAAACAAGAAGAGACACGCGGATTTTTGAAGTGGTTCAGTTTCACAAGTCGAAACCTACGTCCACTATTCTCGATTAATAAATTTAGTACCTTTCTACGGATTACAAATTTACTAACCCAACTCGTACAACTAACTCTAGTTGTAACTCAATGAGTACCGTTAAATACTCGAGTGACTAACTTACGCTAATAAGAAAGCACTAATGATTCTAACAAAGGTTCACGTTAATGAACAAGTTAAGAAATCAACTAAGCACTATTATCTTATAACGATAAATGAAGAACAAGTATGCGAGTTTGTAACACACGACCTTTCAAAATTGCAAATCTGTTTTCGTTAAAAACACACGGTTTGCTCTTTAAAATATGAAAACAATATTTATGCTTAAGGTCTCTATTTTAGATGTCGTAAATAGCAAAGTATTTATAGGCAAGAAAGATGTAGGCTACACGGTTTCTACAAGAACCCTAATAGCCGAAATAATAAGATATAATTACAAATTATATCTTCTTATTATCTCTTTCCTAAAAGCCATAAAAGATAATAAAGAATATTCTAAAAGATAGAATATAATCTTTCCAAATATTATCTTTACTATAAATTCTAAGATTATGATAAGATTTCCTAAAACAAGAATATCTTGTACCATAAACAAATATATTAAGTAAGATATAAGATATGTAAAGATATTATTATAGAATAAAATCTTTACCTAATATCTCATAGGCAACACGCATAACACGGCTCATAAGCTCGTGAATCATGCAAACCCTAATCTTAATATATAATTAGAATTTACGTTTTAGGAGAGGCTATATGGAAACCCTAATTGATAGTAAAGTCCAACTCATAAGTTGACCCAATAACCATCAATTAACGCTAACCAGAAAACCGGACTCCTCACTAAACCGGGCTTTATAAAATAAATACTTTTATTAAAACATATAAAATAAACTTTAAGAAATTGTAAAACAATTTTCGAACCATTTAAAAGTCGTGTATGAAAACTCAGCATTTCAATGTTATAGTAGAAGAGCTATAACATTGAGCTCTTTTACTAGTAATGTTATAGCTGCAAAACTATAACTTTACTAATTAAGAAACTCATTCTTTGATTACCATTACGAGATAATCACCTATACTATTCTAATCTTCAAGGAGATCTTCGAGTATAGGCTACATCATCATCCAAGCTTGATTATTCGTTAGACAAACTCCGTCTTCACGTAATACTTGAATGAATCTTTGAATTGTTTAATCTTGAACAAGGGCTTGAACTTCTCATGTAATTGTCACAATCCTCTTTGTTGCTCGTAATAAGTTAATGCTAAAACACTTAACAAACAATTACACGCAACAAGTATATGAAATATAAAACACCTTGACATCATCAAAACATAAACATATAAGCTATATGGTCCAACAAATTCCCCCTTTTTGATGATGGCAAGTCTCCTAAAATTGTGACTAATGAAAAAGTTCCCCCTCAATATAATACCGTTATCTTGATAATAAAGATTAACGCAAGATCAAGACAATTATTCAAAAACCGAAACTTAAGGACTATAAGAGACAATCGGTCTTGACAAGGAGCAAGCTTAGGTAGATTCTTACTATAGACGTTCTTTCCCCCTCTTGACATCATCGAAAAGTTAAGAACAAATAAAAAATGACTAGAATAATATAAGACGAGACAAGAGATAAAAACGCCATAAAAAATAATATAACATGCAAGACTATAAGCATTAAAAGATAATTAGCATACAAACTAAGAATTAAACATGTTTAAAGCCAAAGTGGGCCGAATGATCACATGTCTAATAGAACACTTGGGCCATAACCACAAGTGTATTGCCAAAATGGGCCGAATAAGAGTTTGATTAACACACCATTAGATGAAATAAAAAAAAAGCTAATTAAGGGAAGGCTAATGAGGGTAGGACGAGAGGAAATCAGATGTTGCGGGTCTTATACGGGTTCACGTAGTCGGGTCTAGTACGGTGCTCCAAAGCATCAAGACGGTCGAATGAGCTCCTAACCAACTGTGAAAGAGTACCAATACTCCTCTCAAAATTAAGCACCTTCAAATAAAGAGCCTTTGTAGCTTCCAACGTAAGAGCTTGATCTCCCGCCATCGCTTTCCCGTGCATCACCAAAGCACCACCCTGACTCGTAAGGAAAGTGAGACGATCACCGTGTGGGAACACTTCCCCACGTATAGCCTTCAGCTCCCTCTCAAAACCCGCTAATCTGTTGTCCACATCCTCCATCCACGAGTACACCCGACTAGCATCCAAACCCGAGTCCAAAGACCGAGATGGTCCAACCCGTGACAATGTCGTAGCCAAACTAGTCGAATGCTCCTCGAATTTCTCCATTAAACTACTCATAAACCCCTCCAACTTCGACTCTATAGCTCCTAAACCCGAATCCACCGGGACTTTCTCAACATCCTTTGCAAGTTGCAATTCAGGTCCATCAACAACAAGACCCATTAGCTTGATTAACTTGTCACACATACAATCTCTAGCACTAACACCGTAACTGTCAGGCCCGATCACTTGTTTAATTTCCAACAAACGAGATATCCACATACCATACGACAAATCGATTGTGGTACTCAACTTGTCCTTAGTAACCGTAAGACTAGTCTGAATGATACGGTGCAAGACAACACTACCCAAATTCACCTTCTGACCTTCCAACCAAGAATAAACCATAATCGCCTCATAACTCGACACCTTATCACGACCCCCTCTTCTCGGCACCACTGTGTTCCACAAAAAATTTAAGAGGAACTTGATTTTAGCCGAAAGAGGTCGAACCACGATATTGACACCCTCCGTCATCTCCTCAAAATCGCTTCACTAACAACTCCTTTTCACTTCCAACATTAGACCATTCAAGACTCGGATTTAATTCAATCCCTTCATTAGGAACCGAAAAAGCAGAGCAAAAATCCGAAACAGAGACGGTAACATCGACACCATTAACAACCGCATGCAACACTCCTTTCTTAATTGACACACTAGCAAAGAACTGTACCACCTCAACCGGGTATATAGGACCCGAAAACTGACTTATGTGACTCCACCCTTAAAAATCAAGAAAATTAATAAAGAAAGCAAGAGCGGGTACACTAACCAACCAAGATTTCGGATAATACCGACCACCATGAATAGAATACCTCAAAACTCGATTAACCAAGATGCTTTCATCATGAGTAAGCCGAACACGATTCAACCCTTCCTTTGTCACGGCTTTCGAAGCATCCCTAAGTAGAGTACGAGTAACACCATTCCGAACTATCACCTCGGGTTCTTCTACAATCGCTTCATCATTATCAACAACAACTTTATTTTTACCCTTGAAAAGACGGCGTCTTTTGCCTTCGGAAACCGATTCGTCCCGACTACGAAACAGGGGCGAGTTTGGGTTTGGTTGTGGTGAAGGACAATTCATGGAATGAGGAGTATGTGGTGGCAAAGGTGATGTTTGGTGAGGAAAGGGCCGGTTTTGGTGGTGACGGGTTGAGGATCGGGTATTTTTTGCATGGGATGTGTTCATGATGATGGAGATTGTTTGAAAAAGGGGATGATGGTGATTGTTGGAGTAAAAGAGAAGATATGTAATGATGGTAAATATGTGGAAGAAGAAAAAGTGAGCAAGTGGGGATGGGTGGACGATTCAAGCAAGGGTAGATATAGGTGTAGGTTTTAGGGTTAACAAGTGTAGGTGTAATATGGTAAGTGTTATTAATTAGGAATAGGAAAGTGATAAGTATGGAAATTTATGATGATAAGACATGAATTAGGAAGTTGGTTTGATATAGGAAAGATATGAGCCGTGTACTTGTGAGCTTATTTGTGAGATTTTTTTTTTTAATTTTGGAAAGATAAAAGATATGGTGTGTTTGTTTATTGTGAGAAGAATAAGTTTGTACATCAATTAAATTCTAAATAGCAAATAGAATCTTATGATAAAAATATTTCTATAAACGAAATTATTCATGCAACGCAATATACGGACACAGTCATACAATCTTAACGTAACTAGTCAGTCGTAAAAAGATTAAACACATATAGAAGCTTAGGTACCACTGATTAAACCAATTTCCAACCGTAAAGTCTCAAATCGTTCTCTAGCTAATGATTTTGTCAAAATGTCTGCCCATTGTTTTTCAGTACTACAAAATTCAAGTTTTATATTCCCCTTCTCAACATGGTCTCGTATAAAATGGTGTCTTATTTCAATATGTTTAGTACGTGAATGTTGTGCGGGATTTTTAGAAATTATTATCGCACTAGTATTATCACATAGAATAGGAATACATCCTACATCAACACCATAATCACGTAATTGTTGCTTAAGCCATAAAAGTTGAGTACATACATCTGCGTGACAATATATTCGGCTTCAGCAGTTGAGAGAGCAACCGAATTTTGTTTCTTCGAACCCCACGTGATGATACATGGTCCGATAAAAGTGGCGACACCCGACGTGCTTTTTCTGTCTAGAGAACATCCTGCGTAGTCGGTATCAGAATAACCGACAAGATCAAAATTGCACTCCATTGGGTACCATAGGTATAAGTTGGCCGTTCCAATCAAGTAACGTAAAATTCGTTTTACGGCCGTCATATGCGATTCTTTGGGAGACGATTGATATCTCGCACAAACGCATACACTAAACATAATATCGGGTCTACTTGCGGTCAAATATAACAGTGACCCAATCATCCCGCGGTAAGTAGTTTCATCAACTGATTTACCGTTTTCGTCCAATGTCAATTTCTTGTTCTCGACCATTGGAGTAGGCATAGCGTGTGAATTTTCCATTCCGAATTTCCGAATCAACTCTTTGATATATTTCTGTTGATGGATCTTAATGCCTTCATCTGTTTGTTGTATTTGAACACCTAGGAAGAATTTCAATTCTCCCATCATACTCATCTCGAACTCGGAAGTCATCAACTCAGAAAAATATTTGCATAGGCTTCGGTTGGTTGATCCAAAGATGATATCATCGACGTATATTTGAACAACCAAAAGGTCAGAATCCTCAGTTTTTAGAAATAGGGTTTTGTCGACGGATCCTCTACTAAATCCACTGTCAAGTAGAAACTTAGATAATCGATCGTACCAAGCCCTAGGCGCTTGCTTTAATCCATATAGGGCTTTATCCAATTTGAACACGTGATCCTCAAATTTGATATTCTTAAAACCAGGGGGTTGTTCAACGAAGACTTCCTCTTGTAAATAACCATTCAAGAATGCCGTCTTGACGTCCATCTGGAAGAGCTTCATTCCCTTGTGTGCGGCGAATGCTATCAGAAGTCTAATAGCTTCAAGACGAGCAACAGGTGTGAATGTCTCGTCATAATCTATTCCTTCTTGTTGATTATATCCTTGGACCACCAATCTTGCTTTGTTTCTGACAATGACTCCGGCATCATCTAATTTGTTCCTGAAGACCCACCTAGTTCCAATGACTGAACGATCTTTTGGTCTAGGAACTAAATGCCAAACCTTGTTTCTTGCGAACTGTTGAAGCTCTTCTTGCATAGCTATAATCCAATCTGATTCAGCGAGAGCTTCATTGATGTTCTTTGGTTCGATTATGGACAGAAAAGAGTAGAAGGAACAGAAGTTGTTTAAGGAACGTCTTGTTTGAACACCCTTCTTAATATTTCCAAGAATATTATCCATGGGGTGTGAATTCTTGTATTTCCACTTCGTTGAAGTGCTTGGTTCGCCATCGTTAATTGAGCTTGTCCCGACTTCATTTGGTTCGGAATTAGAGGAAGTTCCCCCTGAATCCAATTCGGGTGTTGTGTTTGAATCGATTATAACCTCGGACTCTACACCTTGATTTGGATTCAATGTTACAGTAACATCATCTATAACATTGGTTTGGGAGTTCTTATTTTGAGTCGATGTTATAGTATCATCAACTATAACTTTGTCCTTCTCCTTTTTGTCTTTTTAGGAACGATCAAGTTCATCGTTTATTCCCTCAATCTCATTATCCTCTAATTCCAAATCCGGGGGATCGTCTCTTGAAAGACGAAAGTCGGGTTCATCCAAGTCTTCTTCCTCATCCTGTAAAGGCTTATCGAACACGTTATCTTCATCAAAGATAACGTGGACACTTTCTTCAATACAAAGACTTCTCTTATTGAAGACTTTGTAAGCCTTGCTATGATCTGAATATCCTATAAAAATCGCCTCGTCACTCCTAGGGTCGAATTTACTTAAGCGGTTCTTACCGTTATTATGTACAAAACATTTACTCCCAAAACAGCGAAGATGGGAGATATTGGGTTTTCGACCTCTAAGGAATTCATAGGGGGTTTTCTTAAGGATAGGTCGGATCATAGCACGATTATAGATGTAGCAAGAAGTACTAATGGCTTCAGCCCAAAAGTTACGAGGTAAACCACTACACAAGAGCATTGTACGTGCCATATCTTCTAAGGTTCTATTCATACGTTCAACGACACCGTTTTGTTGAGGAGTTCTTGGTGCAGAAAAGTTATGCCCTACACCATTAACTCGACAATATTCTATAAAAGTTTGGTTATCAAATTCGGTGCCATGATCCGTACGAATAGATACTAGATTAGTCTTATATTTATTTTGAACACGTTTCATAAGACAATCAAATTCATCAAAAGTTTCGTCTTTTGAATGAAGAAAGATAGGCCATACATACCTTGATTAGTCATCTACAAGAACAAAGACGTACCTGGATCCTCCTCTACTCCTTACCTTCATAGGTCCACATAAATCCATGTGTACCAGTTCCAAGGCTTGATTTGTGCTTACTACTCTTTTAGGTTTGAACGATGATCTTACTTGTTTGCACCTTGCGCACGTGTCACACATCTTTTCTTGGTCGAACTTGATATTAGGCAACCCTTCAACCAAGTCCCACTTCTTGAGTTTATTCAAGGTCAGTGAGCTAATGTGACCAAAACGTTTATGCCATAAACAAGGATCATCAAGTGTAACTTTCATGCACGAAAAAGAGTTAGTAGGCACAGCATTTAAGTCTACCATATAAACATTCCTTTTTCGGTGGCCTTCAAGAATAACGTTGCTAGTACCTTCAATAATAATACGACAACTGTTAGTATGAAAAACTACTTTGTTACCTTTGTCGCATAGTTGAGATATGCTTAGCAAATTGTGTTTAAGGCCATCTACAAGATAAACGTCACTTATTGCGTAAGACTTAGAGATTCCGATTTTGCCAACGCCGATTACTTTTCCCTTTTTGTTGTCCCCGAACGTCACTTTTCCTTCGTTGAAAGGCTTGAGTGAAAGAAACAGATTCTTATCTCCGGTCATGTGTCTTGAGCATCCACTGTCAAGATACCATTGATTGTTTTCTTTCACTTCTTCCTGCATAAGGGATTAGATACAGTTTTTAGGTACCCAAGCTAAGTTGGGTCCCTTATGATTAGTTACTCTAAACACTAAATCCTTTCGAACCCAAACACGTCTAATGACCGTTTTTCTAACTTTAGGTTTGTTTGGCTTGGGAGGAGTTCTAGGGTTAGGGTTTTCTATAGGTCTCGGAACTTCTCTAGGTCTCGGAACTTCTCTAGGTCTCGGAACTTCTCTAGGTCTCGGATCTTCTCTAGGTCTCGGAACTTCTCTAGGTCTCTCTTGACTAGTTGCCTTGTGAATAGGTTTACTGGGTTGGGATCTACAAGGGCTTTGTGAGGTGCTAGGTTTCTTAGAGTAGTCAAAGGCCATGTCATAGAACCAACGAAATTTATTGTTCCTTTCTTCGTTAGGTTCGTTAGTGGGGGTTTCCTTATCCTCGACAACTGTGTCAACAATTTTAGCATGTTCGGCATTCTTTCGTAAGTCATGAGCCTTTTTGACACAATTGATTTGGATGTGACCCGTATGACCACAGTAATTGCAAATCAAATATTCAGGAAGATCAGCATACTTCCTTTTTCTAAAATCAAAATCCGAAGGTGTTTATTTGCATTTAGAGTGATCTCTACGGCTGTAGCACTCGTGTCCTAATCCCATCTTCATATTATTATCAGATTGTTCGGTTAGGAAGTTTAGGACTTTTGTGCTCCCTTCCCACTTGTCATGGACTTTTCTAGCGTGTAGAAGTAGGTCTTTTAGGGTTTTGATTTCCTTTTGACATTTCGTGTGATCTACATCATTGTCCTTTTTAAAGTTGTCACGAAAGTCTTGGAATCGTTTGTTAAGAATGAACACCACATCAGTGTGGTGTTTCTTAACGTTGATCATATCGGTCTTAGATTCTTTCAATTGCTTTGAAAGAGAGTCTATCTCTTTCTTTTGATCTAAGATCACTTCTTCATTAGATGTGACCTTAGTTTTCAAAAGTTCTTTGACTTTTCTAAGTTCTTAAGTTATAGCTTCATTAGCTATAACTTTGGCTTGAAGGTGCTTGATGTTAAGCTTTAGGTCGGAAGTTATAGCTTCATTAGCTATAACTTTGGACTCTAATTCCTTCTTTTAAGCCATAGTAGAATCTAATGTTGTAGCTTTCTCAGCTATAACTTTCGATTTCAACTTCTTAGCTTTAGTCTTGAGAGTATGATTCTCTTCCGCGATTTCGAGAATCTGTTCCTTTAGATCTTTCAACTCCAAATCCTGTTCGTGAAACTTATCAAGAGATTGTTCAAAGAATTCAATTAAAGCACTTTTAGACAATTTTCTAACACATTTCTTAAGCTCAAGGTAACTTACCTCTTCATCGTCGTCTTCGTCTGATTCTCCAAGAAAGCAATAGTTGGAATGAGAATTTGTGCTTTCATCGTCACTGTCGGAGATTAGGTCAAGACTCACACTGCTGATACAAAGGTTTGCAACTTCGTCGTCTTCAGATTCCTCGTCATCTTCTGAGTCAAGGTCTCCCCAACACGAAGCCATCATAACTTGCTTGAATTCTCTTTTTGTCTTCTCACGTTTTGTCTTGTCCTTTATCTTCTCCCATGTTGGACAATCTTTGATCATATGACCAGATTCTCCACACTTGAAGCAACCTCTATTTGCGAAGGACGATTTTGAGTCATTAACCTTTTTGCTGAATGACTTATTGTTATTGTTGTTATAGGATGTTTTTGTTTGTTTATTTCGAAAAATTTTGTTTTTAAAACGTCGTGCAAACAAAACGGTTTCATCATCTAGGTCAGAGTCCACTTCTTCGCTCTTTAAAGCCATACTCTTATTGCGACTTGATTCAGCGTCGTCTTTGTTAAGAGTAATTTCATGGGCCATGAGAGCACCAATGAGTTCTTGATACGATAGGGTTTCAAGATCTCGTGATTCCTCCATTGCAGTGACCTTAGCACGCCACTTCTTAGTGAGGCTCCTAAGAACCTTTCTAGCAATGTCCTCTTCTTTCTTTTCATAGGTAGTGCCTTCCTCGGATGCCACAAGAATTTTTTGCGGTCCATTTTGAATGATCCTCCAGCACTCCCAATCGTGTCCTTTCACATAGTGAGTCATCATGTTTTTCCACAATCCGTAATTCTTCCCATCAAAGACGGGACACTTGAGATATTTGGAATCCATTTATCACGTGATAGGCAGCGGAATATAAAACAGTAAGATAAATGAAAAACAAGATAGATCAGCCTCTTTGCGGTTAGGCAATCAAGAGCACGAGGCTCTGATACCAATTGAAGAGTCTATTGATCCAAAATACTCAAGAGGGGGGGGGGGGGGGGGAATTGAGGATTTAAAACTTTTTAAAGCTTTTTCGATTGTGCGTATGTAATTGATTATTTAAAGTTTATTGATTAAACTTTAACTAATCAACTAACGATTGAAAGCAAAGTAAACGAAAGAACAAAACAAGAAGAGACACGCGGATTTTTGAAGTGGTTCAGTTTCACAAGTCGAAACCTACGTCCACTATTCTCGATTAATAAATTTAGTACCTTTCTACGGATTACAAATTTACTAACCCAACTCGTACAACTAACTCTATTTGTAACTCAATGAGTATCGTTAAATACTCGAGTGACTAACTTACGCTAATAAGAAAGCACTAATGATTCTAACAAAGGTTCACGTTAATGAACAAGTTAAGAAATCAACTAAGCACTATTATCTTATAACGATAAATGAAGAACAAGTATGCGAGTTTGTAACACACGACCTTTCAAAATTGCAAATCTGTTTTCGTTAAAAACACACGGTTTGCTCTTTAAAATATGAAAACAATTTTTATGCTTAAGGTCTCTATTTTAGATGTCGTAAATAGCAAATTATTTATAGGCAAGAAAGATGTAGGCTACACGGTTTCTACAAGAACCCTAATAGCCGAAATAATAAGATATAATTACAAATTATATCTTCTTATTATCTCTTTCCTAAAAGCCATAAAAGATAATAAAGAATATTCTAAAAGATAGAATATAATCTTTCCAAATATAATCTTTACTATAAATTCTAAGATTATGATAAGATTTCCTAAAACAAGAATATCTTTTACCATAAACAAATATATTAAGTAAGATATAAGATATGTAAAGATATTATTATAGAATAAAATCTTTACCTAATATCTCATAGGCAACACGCATAACACGGCTCATAAACTCGTGAATCATGCAAACCCTAATCTTAATATATAATTTGAATTTAGGTTTTAGGAGAGGCTATATGGAAACCCTAATTGATAGTAAAGTCCAACTCATAAATACTTTTATTAAAACATATAAAATAAACTTTAAGAAATTGTAAAACAATTTTCGAACCATTTCAAAGTCGTGTATGAAAACTCAGCATTTCAATGTTATAGTAGAAGAGCTATAACATTGAGCTCTTTTACTAGTAATGTTATAGCTGCAAAACTATAACTTTACTAATTAAGAAACTCATTCTTTGATGACCATTACGAGATAATCACCTATACTATTCTAATCTTCAAGGAGATCTTCGAGTATAGGCTACATCATCATCCAAGCTTGATTATTCGTTAGACAAACTCCGTCTTCACGTAATACTTGAATGAATCTTTGAATTGTTTAATCTTGAACAAGGGCTTGAACTTCTCATGTAATTGTCACAATCCTCTTTGTTGCTCGTAATAAGTTAATGCTAAAACACTTAACAAACAATTACACGCAACAAGTATATGAAATATAAAACACGTTGACATCATCAAAACATAAACATATAAGTTATATGGTCCAACAAACGGTTCGAACTCTTTTGGCTCAAGTGGCGAAAATAGAAGCAGCCGGGATTGAGTCCACAAAGAATTTTGTGAAGCAGTTGGAGAATATAGAGGCTAAGCAAGTCGCCAATTCTTCAAGCAAATGTGAAGGGACAATTGAAACGATTAATGCCATTAATCTCCGAAGTGGCTTTTCTTATGATGGCCCCGATAAGCCAAGAGGAGACTCGGGAAATGATAAGGAGGCTAGTTTAATTTCTGGTGTAAAAACGAGCTCAATTGCCAGTACCTCTGGTCGATCGACCACTACTATCAGTCGATCGACTGGAGCGTCAGATGAAAAAGCTTCTGACCAGAAACTATTCACGCCCAACACATGCGGTCGCTCGACCACCAACCTCAGCCGATCGACTGAGGTTCCTGACGAATCAGTCTCTGTCCAGGAACTATTCACGCCCAGTGTGATTGGTCGATCGACCAGTCCTATCAGTCGATCGGCTGGGTCTCCAGTACAGGACGCAAATCCGTCAACTAGTTTGCATGATTCTACACTTATTGATGATTTGACGGAAGCTTTAAACTTACGGAAGCCGAAGGTTACTGATCCTACGACCAGTGTTGCAGTCCCGTATCCGGAGCGTTTAAAGAATACTAAGCTGGAGCGCAAGTTTGGTAAGTTTTTGGAAATGGTCAAGAATCTCGAGGTAACAATTCCTTTCACCGACCTAATTACCCAGGTACCCTCTTACGCAAAATTAATGAAAGACATTTTGAATTGTAAGAGAAATTTTCATGATGATGGTAATGTTGCTTTCGTGGAAGAATGCAATGCTCTTTCGCAAATCAATATACCACCTAAATTAAAGGACCCGGGTAGTTTTTCAATTCCATGCACTATAGGTAACCACGAAATTGGAAAGGCCCTTTGTGATTTAGGGGCCAGTGTCAGTGTCATACCATACTCTGTTTGCGAAAGGCTAAATATTGGTAGACTTAAGGTGACCGATATTACCCTTCAGATGGCAAATAGATCGACTCAGAGACCTTTAGGAGTCTTAGAGGATGTACCCGTTCAAGTGGGTAAGTTTTTTATTCCTGTCGATTTCGTTGTTTTGGACATTGTTGAGGATAGTCAGATACCTATTATTTTAGGTAGACCATTTTTACATACAGCTGGAGCTGTAATAGATGTCAAACGCGGAATTATTACCTTAGAGGTAGGGGATGACACCATTGAGTTTAGTCTTGCTCGTAAGGCCACCGAACTGCTTGATGATGACACGTGTTATTCCATTGATATTGTTGTGGTGTTAATTATAATTGGAAGGAATCCTTAGCCAAGGATCCCTTAGCTGATCTAACCAGTTTAGATGAGTGTGCGGTGTAATACACGGAGAATGCTTTGAGGAGCCGGATGCTTTGGTAGCCTCAATGGAAAGCTACGAGCTCACGGAGGAAGAAGATGAGATGCTCTTGAACCTAGCCAACGAGAATTTGGTAAACACTTACTATACCATTGAAGCGATTTCTGTCTTTGTAGAGGTAAAGTCGCACGAGCGTAAGCCACTTCCTCCTAATCTTAAGTATGTTTTCCTAGATGATACGAGAAGAGTACCATTGACTATTGTTAGTGCTAAGCTTAATGATGACCGGTATGTCCGCTTTGATGTGTGTGCTTAAGAAAACAGGGGAAGGCTTTAGGTTACTCTTTGGATGATATTAAGGGCATCGGCCACGATATTTGCATGCACAGGATAGAGTGGAGGAAGGCCACAAGCCTTACAGAGACGGGGTTAACGCAAGTTGAACCCGAAGATGCAGGAAGTTGTTATGGTTGAGGTGATGAAACTACTCGATGCAGGTATTATTTATACGATTGGCAACTCCAGTGGGTTAGCCCTTGATTCAGGTAGTTCCAAAGAAAGGAGGGACTACCGTGGTTAAAAATGAGAAAAATGAATTAATACCAACTCGAGTAGTGACAGGGTGGCGGATGTGCATTGATTATAGACAGTTGAATGCCGCCACCAAGAAAGACCACTTCCCTCTCCCTTTTGTTGACCAAATGACTGAAAGACTTGCTTCTAACAAATTTTTCTGTTTTCTAGACGGATATTCAGGGTTCTTTCAGATCCCTATTCATCCGGACGATCAGAGTAAGACCACTTTTACCTGTCCACAGGGCGTTTTTGCGTACCGCAGGATGCCCTTCGGATTGTGTAACGCCCCAGCTACCTTTCAGAGGTGCATGATGGGGATTTTTTCTGATTATATAGAGAACATTATGGAGGTATTTATGGATGATTTCTCAGTTTATGGTAATGAGTTTGATCATTGTTTAGCTAACCTTGACAAAGTCATGCAGCGTTGTATTGATGTTAATCTTGTTTTAAACTGGGAAAATGTCAGTTTATGGTCAATGAGGGAGTTGTGCTAGGGCATCTGATTTCTGATAAGGGTATACATGTTGACAAAGCAAAAGTGCAGGTGATTGAGCAATTGCCTCCTCCCGTGAATGTTAAAGGAGTGAGGAGTTTCCTTGGTCACGCTTGTTTCTATCGGCGTTTCATTAAGGATTTTTCAAAAATTGCTAAACCACTTACACAATTGCTCCTTAAGGATCTTTGTCTTTGAGTTTTCTTGATGAGTGCCTTTTAGCTTTTAACAGGTTAAAGGAGGCTCTAGTTTCTGCACCAATCATTCAGCCGCCTGATTGGGATCTCCCATTTGAGATTATGTGTGATGCCAGCGATTATGCGATCGGTGCAGTTTTGGGACAGCGGAAGAACAAAGCTTTGAATGCCATATACTATGCGAGCCGAACTCTGGATGAGGCTCAAGTCAATTATTATACCACTGAGAAGGAGTTTTTAGCTGTCGTTTTTGCCTTAGATAAATTTCGATCTTATTTGTTAGGTTTTAAGGTTGTTGTTTATACTGATCATGCAGCGTTGAAGACTCTCTTTCTTAAGAAGGATGCGAAGCCGAGGCTCTTGAGGTGGATACTCCTTCTGCAGGAGTTTGATTTGGAGATCAGAGATAAGAAAGGAGCAGAGAGTGTGGTGGCTGACCATTTATCTCGTCTGCAGCTGACAGAAAGGGAGGATTCGTTACCTATTAATGATTCTTTTCCTGATGAGAGTCTGTTAGCTATTACTACTTCAGGGTCTTATCCACCTCCGTGGTTTGCTGATTTTGCTAACTTTGCTGTGACAGGTAGGATACCACCCGAGCTTTCATGGCAGCAGAAGAAGCGGTTCGCTTATGATGCTAGACAATACTTTTGGGATGATCCTTATGTTTTCAAGGAATGCGCAGACGGTCTTATCCGGAGATGTGTGCCTCAATGGGAGGTGAAGGATATCCTAGAAGCTTGCCACTCTTCTACCTATGGTGGTCACCATGGTCCGTCCCGGACTGTGGCAAAGGTACTCCAATCTGGTTTCTATTGGCCAACATTGCATGCAGATAGTCGCAATTTTGTTGCTGAGTGCGATGCTTGTCAAAGATCGGGGAATATTTCCAAGAGACATGAGATGCCACAGGTAGGCATTCTTGAGGTTGAGATTTTCGATGTCTGGGGCATTGATTATCAAGGACCTTTTCCGAGCAGTCAAGGTAATAAATATATCCTCGTATTTTTGTAGATTATGTGTCCAAATGGGTAGAAGCTATCGCTACTCCCCATTGCGACGCAAAAGCCGTGATTAAACTGTTTAAAAAGATTATTTTCCCTCGTTTTGGTGTCCCTAGGGTTGTCATTAGCGATGGGGGAATGCATTTTAAAGAGAAACAACTTAGTGCTTTATTGACTAAATTCGGTGTCCAACATCGTCTAGGTTTGGGGTATCATCCCCAAACTAGTGGTCAGGTTGAGATTTCTAACAGAGAATTGAAGGAAGTCTTAGCTAAAGTTGTTTCTAAATCACGGAAAGATTGGAGTCTTAAGTTAGATGATGTCTTATGGGCTTATAGAACCGCGTTTAAGACGCCAATCGGGATGTCACCATACCGATTGATTTATGGTAAGACATGTCATTTACCTGTTGAGTTGGAACGTAAGTCTTTGTGGGCTATATGTGATTTGAATTTGGATCCTAACCTCTCTCGTGAGAAACGCATGACACAGTTGAATGAGCTGAAGGAATTTAGTCTGCTGGCCTATGATAATGCTAGGATCTACAAAGAGAAAACAAAGCGCTGGCACGACAAGAGAATCATCAAGCGCGAGTTCCATATTGGCGATAAGGTACTTCTTTTTAACGCACGTATCCGTTTATTTCCTGGTAAGCTGAAATCCAGGTGGACTGGCCCCTATACGGTCACAGCAGTTACAAAATTCAGATCAGTTGAATTGGAGACCTCTGCTGGAGAAAGTTTCAAAGTTAATGGCCAATATGTGAAACATTATCACGGAGCAAACGATTTCGTTGGGCAGGTCGAAGTACTATACTTTGACCCAATTTTGGAAGCTGCAAACTGAGGTAAAAAAAGGTCGTGCGGGACCTCTTAAACCACCGCTAACCGGGAGGCAACCCGGCTTGTAAACTTTTGTAATTAGAATCTTTACAGTTTTATTTCAATTATTTTGCATTAGGACCTTTAGCTTGTTTCCTTTTAATTAGCAATTTCTTGGTTCGGAGAATGTGCGCCTTTGAAAATTTTTGCAGGTGATTACTTTATGCAAAGTGCGCAGGTGATTTACTGAATGTTTGTGAGAGAAAGACGGGAAATTATGTTGGCAAAGCAATTTTAACGTAAAAAAAAGGATTTGTTGCCAGTACCTACAGTCGATCGACCAAGTTCATCAGTCTATCGACTGAGAAACAAAGGGGCAGAAGCTGTTTCTCAGGGATATTGGTCGATCGACTGGGTAGAGTAGTCGATCGACCACTACGCGAAAAGGCAGAAGGGCTGTATGAGGAAGACTGGTCGATCGACCGGGTCAAGTGGTCGATCGACCACAGCGCGAGTTCAGAACGCAAGTTAATAGGTAAGTGTTGCTTCACTCTTCATTCATTCTTTCACTTTCACAAAATCAGAAAAATCAAAAGCAAACCCTATTTTCTTCCCCCTTTTTCGCGATTTTCTTGCTAATCCATCCCTTCATCTCGTTTTTTCTTGCTTAAATCTTCAAGTTCTCGTCAAAGGTATGTCTCTAATCCCTTCTTACTCCTTTATATTCGATTTTTACTGAAGTTTCATGCCCAAATTTCGAACATTGTTACATTGAGACGGAAAAATCGAATTGGGGGAAATCGATTTAGGGCTAGTTTCTTGTCGATTTTTATGCTTTAATTGCTTTTTCTACCCTTTTCCCTTGATTTTTGAAACAAATTAGCAACTAGGAGGTGTTTAATGCAATTTTCCCCAAATTTTCGAAACCCTAATTCGGTTTCCAACTTCTGATTGTTGGGTAGGGTTTCATAAATTGACATTGTTAATGGTTATGGGAATCTAGTTGTTAATTTTGTTCATTTTGTATGAAGCAAAGATGACAAAGGGAAAGCAGGCGATGTACGCGGGTCAGTCCAGTCAGGGAGCTCCCAAGCGACCGCGGGGTCCGCCATTGATGATCGAGGCAACTACGGATAGTCTACCTGACTATCCGCAGGTTATTTTTTCCAATTCTACTCAGCGAGCCAAGTTCACTCTTTTTGTCACGAAAATGAAAGTAACAGCCACCCGTTTTCTTCACAAACCTACTTTAGAGAAATTAGGCTGTTTTGAGTCTGTTGTGTCCCTGCTAAATGGGACAGGAATGACGGGTCTAGTGGACATGGCTGAGTTCACTTATTACATTTTGACCCTTGAGTTTTTCTCGTCCTATGCTTTTGACCAGGCTTCTTTTGAAGCCAACAGGAGTAGCCCTTGCATTTCTTTTCGGCTATTCAATGTCAACTACTCTCTGACATTAGCCGACTTTGCTGGATTTTTGGGTCTTTATTTCGAGGGTAACACCTCGGACACTTCTGATGTTCACCGAGTCATGTGGTCTTGCATTAGTGACTGGAACGGGCCTAAGAGGACGGGGACTTCCGTCCACTTGCCCCCTTTTCGTTATTTTCTACGGCTAATGGGTAATACCATTTTCGGCCGTAAGGAGTCAAATAATGTGAATAACATTGAACTGTCTATCTTGGCGGGCTATCTGAACATTGAAAGTCGGGTAGCCCGTATCTATAACATCGCTTTTTTGACTGCCGCTCACTTTCAGACTATAAGTGAGGGCACTTTGGCCACTATTGCTTGTGGTGGGTTGGTGACACGTATCGCCAACCGCCTAGTTCTTCTTTTCCCTCGAGAGGAGGCCCCTATTGACCCTGAGCTACGCTTCATGGATCTTGCCTACGCGAGGTCTGTGAAGTGGGTCGATAGTCGGAGTCGATGGAAGATTGACTCTTTCATCTGCGGCCCCATCCCTGTCCTTGGCCTCCCTCCTATCATGCCCCTTACCACTGTCCAGGGGGCAGCTCGCCCGCCCTTGCCCAGCTACAGGCTCCCTATAGGGGCGGGCACCGCTACTGCTAGCACCTCGAGGCGGGCTCATGCCTCATTTTCACGAGCCTCCTCCTCTTCTACTCCTGCTCCCACGGGTTACCCGGACACTTTCCGCCCCCCTACACCTTTGGTTATCCCTCCGGTCATGGACCAAAGGGGGATGTTGAAGAAAAAGTAGATCTATATACTTACATATTCATATATGTCTTAATTTAATTTGTCATAAAATTAAAGATGGATTTTATGCATGCAAACAAATGAGTAAAATAGAGGAGAAATCATGTTCTTACATTGTGATTTCGGTTTTAAGGGCACAAGAGAGATCACCTTTCTCTCTTGTTATTGTGCTTTCCTATAATGGAAGAACTATGATCCAAGTGTAGGATCTCTCCTTAGGATTTATACCCAAAGCTTACTCTTAATTAAAATTAATATTATATGAACTAGTACAATATTAATCTTGTGGAAAAATGACCCAAAATAATTTGGTAATTTGTCTCTCTAAAACCGGTTAGAGGAGAAGAGGAAGGAAGTAATTTTATCTTTCTAAAAATCTTATTTTTGATGAGTGAATGAATAATAATTTTCACACTAATGAATGTAGTGTATGTGAAAAATATAAGGCAAAAACCTTTTGTTTTTCCCTTGTGAAAAACCGGGCAAGGAAGAGGAGGGAAGGAAAAATTGAGCCAATGCATGCACTAGTTTGCCTTCACAATGCAAACTAGGGTTGCATGGCTAGGCTATGAAAGAATGATTATGTCTTCCACTAATTAAAATCAACACAATATCATCCTAATCCCCTTCCATATTTCGGTACACTTATAACATGGAATCCATGTTATTTTTGTCAATTTGTCAATATGTTACATGTCACATGTAACATAAATTTGTTATGTATTTTTAACATATTAAAAATCAACGTATTAATAAAAATACGTCATATACAAAAATCGACTTAGTAATTTCATAATTACTTGTACCAAAATATTTTACCAATTATAAATCACAACAGATTGTATTTATAATAATTCATTCAATTTCAATTGTTTCTTTAAACAATAATTTTATCCGAGTAATGATACAATTCAATTACTCAGACCGTATCTCATTTAATCACATTTCAATTTGATACGTAAATTTTACTTCCAAAATCGTCCGTCAATTTCCAAGTAATTTAATTAACTCGTAACGTTATACGATTAATTAAATGATCAATTAAGAGTGTTGCCCTATAGGTATGACCTAGAGGGTCAACTGATCACCACCGTCGTACGACAGTAATGTCAAACTCTAGTCAGCCAATCATTACCGATATATGTTGACCAGTTGACAGTAAAAATTACTTCCCAATTGTATTCCTTAAAACGAGACTTAAACATGTGATCATCATGATCAACAGTCGTGATCGCATTATTGTCGGAGGACACATATTCCAACAATCTCCCACTTGTCCTCGACAAGTGTGCGTCACCAATTCTCTTGTCCTATTACTATCTCCCACTCAATGCAAGGTGTCTTTCAGGTCGTACTTGCAAGTGATCATATCGAGAGTGGTTTCCTCGATCTGGAGAATAACTGATTGACCGGATTTATCTATCATAGATACCTTCCGAGCGTGGCCACGCATTTCCAGTTCATTACTCCTCGAGTGGCCCTGAGATATTGTTATAACCCTGACTAGGGGTGGACAATTCCTATCGCACTCATTCCCTTCGACTAGCCACAGCCATCATAACCCAAAATATGCCCATTTGACCCCATTTACGAAGGTCGTAGTAACACAAATCAAAGTTAATCTGAAACTGTGCCATCTTAGGTGAACAGTCTTTAGTCAAAAGAATCGACTCATTCGAATACTATAGTAGCTCTCGCCACGACCAGGCTATATAAATTTGCCAGAACTCTATAAGCGGTCATTAGGCCCGACAAAATGTTCCTAACAGTCTGCCTATGTGACCGACTAGTCATCTCACATGACTCTATGGCACTTGAACTTGCCATCCATCGCATCACACTCTAGTCACTTCGAGACGTCACCTCATGTAAGTAACTATGGGCAAATACAATGTTAATCCATGTTCACTTTAACGGGGTTCAATTGTCTCCACAACCCGTTTGGATATAACAATGTACAAGGTGAGTTAATAATAACTCAAACGACAAATGTCGACATCACACTCGGGTAGTCAATATCATATTACAACCTTGTGATGTATATCGTAAGTGTAAACACTCCTTGATTGCAATAGAAGTTTAACATGCCATGTGTCCATGTGTTCAAACTTCTTATACTTGCATTTTCCTTTACATTCATGTTCTCTCTCATAGCATGAATCTTACCAAGTACACATCAAGGTTCCCGACCTTGGTTTTGGTTCTTTATCTTGAAAGAACTTCCTTGTTGATTATCACATAACGAACGAATTTGTGGTGAATGGTATAACTTGAACTGATCAAGTACTCCATCCACACACAATGCACTAGGTATATGTTTTGTAGAATCTTGCAACAATTTTGTCAAGATGATTAGCCTAGCACTTCTTACAAGTCCTAGCATATTAGGAAAGATTAGTTTTGAGCAACTTCTTGTTCAACTAAGTATCTTTCCAAAACTTCTTATTTCTCTTTCTAGCTTGAAAGGTTAAGAATTTCCATAAATCTTTACGTGTGTTCGAACTTTCTATAATATGTGCAACCTCTTATCACATAATAGAGCATTCCGTCAAACACTGAAATCGCTCATCGGATTCTACTCGAGAATTCATGACGTTTCTATTATGGCTTACCAATCAATCATCATGCTCTTATGCATATGATTCATAATTGGACATGTACATGATTATTCTAATGGCGGAAACATTAGTTACTAATAATCATGAGATCAATCGTTCATAGGTTCAATGAACGACCATGACTGCTAATGGCAATTCCATTTTCATATACATGAAAAAACCTATGTGAATGTTTGATACGATGTGTATCTCTTAATACTAATCCAACATCCCTTGATGTAATTGGATTCATCATAGTCCATTTTCATCCAGAATTGAAAACTCAAATGCTTCTTTATGAAGGAAGGTATTAGCTCGTTATTCTTTAATGAGTAATGAGTTGTAAACATTCGAAGGATGATAGCTCCCACTAAATTCCATGTCTTCACATGAGAATTTCCTAACTCCCACTCAATTCTACATATTTCGAAGTTGACTTCTCAATCGAAACTTTTCAAGAATTGAAATATAAATTGCATTGCCAAGTTATTAAGATAAAACCATATATTTTCCCATCATATCCCTTCAAAATACCTATTTTGAAGTGGTCTTATCTAAACCTTATGAAAAGATTTTAATCTCTAACTCTCACATATCATAATGATGTGTAGCGATGTCATTATTTAAAATTAAATAATATATAGAACACGTCCTTCGAAATACCCTTTCCGAAGGAGGTTTAACCATTTCATAATGAGGTTAAGTAATGACATTTGCGTGGTTAAAACTTGGTCATTGAAGATATCGGTATATCAATCTTTGCAACTCGATCATAACTAGTATGTTACTTTGATTCATTTAGGCTCTTAAGTAAATCTCAAGGTTGAAACTATTGGTCAAAATTTATCATATAGAACTTAGTCAAAAACTTGTTAAGACTTTACATTAGTCATTTTTCTTCCAAAACTTTCTTTTGGTCTCCTCGTGTAGTTATCTCTTGAGAATATACTCTTATGATTACTTCACTTGGTCTCTTTAGTCATATAGAACTAACTTGAGACCATAGATCTCATCTATTCGGCATACTATGTAAATAGATATACCTTTATTCAAATCATTCTCTCTTGCGTAGATCTTCATTTACACAAGTACACAATTTTATCTTGCCTTGTGTGTTGTGTCCTCATTTTTCTCCCACTCTATCTTTAGAATAAATACACTATAGATTCAAAGATAGCATATGGGACACAAATTAATGATGTTGAAGTATAAGGAGAACTATCTCATAGATAGACTAACAGTTATTGATTTCATATGTGTACTTGGTGATTGACATTCCTTTAAGAGAGTTCATAGACTCAAAATCGCTTTATAAATGATCATACACAAGCCTTAAGCACGTGGACATATAATGAAACCCGTCATTATATTTGTCTATTAGATCACTTTAAGTGAATAATCTTATGTTTCTAAGAGCAAGCATTTAAAGATGAATTTTAGAACATAAAAGGATAAATGATAAAACGGGTGACTTAGGTTGCAAACCAAGTCACCATCATCCAAAATACAAACCATTATCCAAAATACCTTTCCATGTCGAACACGGAAACTTAAAGTTCTAAAAATCCAAGACATAATTTAAAATAAGACAATGAAAAGCAAAGCTCCATAAAAGCTATCCATAGCTTCTCCATGGTTTCTCATGCTTGCTTTTCCTTTCCCTTGTCTTTGCTTGGTGGAGGCCCTATTTACAATAAAAAGGGAGATACATTATCACAACTTTGCATCATAATACCATAGTTGAATTAGAAACATAAAAGAAAGGATAGTCATTTTACCTACTGGAGTAATCTTTCCAGCCTTAATATCACCAAGGTATTTGGAACAATTTCTTTTCCAATGTCCCATACCATTACAATAATGGCATTTATCAAGAGGACCCTTCTTGATTTTTGAAGTGCTAGCTTCACAAGTCTTAGCTTTGGTGAATGTGGGAGCTTGCTTCTTGCCCTTCCTCCCATTCTTCTTGAACTTCCCCTTACTCTTAGTGCTTATGTTAAGCACATCTTTTGGTGGGTTCACATTTAAACCCATGTCCATCTCGGCTTGCACAAGTAACTTGTGCAATTCTTCAAGAGACACATCCTTGTCTTGCATGTTAAAATTCACCCGGAATTGAACATATGCTTTGACTTTGGACAGGGAGTGTAGAATCCTATCTACAATGAGTTCTTTGGGGATTTCAACCTTTTGAATTTTCAAGGTCTCGACAAGCTCCATGAGTTTGAGCACATGAGGGCTAACCTTTTGGCCCTCTTTGAAGTCGAGATCAAAGAATGCCGCGGCCGCCTCATATTGGACGATCCACGGAGTTTGTGAAAACATTGTCACAAGTTTGGAGTAAATCTCATTAGCATTGCCCATTTTAAAGGCTCTCCTTTGGAGGTCCGCCTCCATCGCAAATATCAAGACATTTTTCATTGCGGCGGACTCCTTTTGGTAAGCCTCATATGCTTCCCTAGTGGCGGCGGTCGACCTAGTAGTAGGTTCGGGTGGAGAGGCCTCGGTAAGGTAACGAAGCTTGTCGTCACCTTGGGCGGCCAATTTGAGTTGGGCATCCCAATCGGAGAAATTTGACCCATTCTTTTCAAGTTTACATCGATCCATAAAGGATCGGAGCCAAGATGAACTAGCGAGAGGTGTGGCGTTTGGAGTTGGTGTTGCCATTTGTTATGAGAAAAAGAAGTGGTCTACAAAACAAAATATAAGGAGTAAAACAAATGTCGTTTTAATAATAATACTCGTAAAAATGTATGATTTAAACAAGTTTTATGCATTTTTCTAGTGACCTCTACCCAACTAGATAAATGATTCCAAGACCCAAATTCATATCGACTTAGGCACGGGGTAGCCGATGAAACCTTTATCAATATAACTCGGTGGATTAACTTTTTAATCGATTATACTTTTAGAACTCTTGGTCGATAAAATTACTCTAATGTTTATCTATAGCCCAAAACACATCAACAAGGGCACGGGGTAGCCGATGAAACCCTTATCAATAACTTTTGTTGAGTTTAATCCAAATTTCGAATAAATGTGTCCATTATCCAAACCCACATTAACTTAGGCACGGGGTAGCCGATGAAACCCTTATCAACATGAATTCGGTGGATTAGACATTTATCACCCACTTCCCCTACGTAACAAGGTTTGTACCCCGGGGTAGCCGAGTGCACTCTCTCGCGAAATAGGTTTTCATGGTTTCTACTATTTGGTAAGGCTATGTCTCAATTAATTGTTTTAGCGAGAGGTCATGTCAATTTATTATCTATCACGTTTTAAGTGAACTAAAGCGGTGAACTACGATAATTTTAATTGACACGGTCGATAAACTCGATAAAAGAAGATGCAAGTTTTAGTTATGGCGATTTAGCGATGCATGCGACATAAAATAAAGTGCAAGCATAAAAATAAATAAATAAATCCTAGTATGGCCTTTCCTAAAATAGAAAAACTATTTAACTATTACATATTCGTAAACCAACTCCATTGGTCCCTTGAACTTCGGTTGTGACACGCATCTCGAGGTAACACCGTCTTTATGTATCGTCATTCTTGAAGAAATCCGTCTTTGGGAACTCCGAGAATAAATAAAATTACATAATAAATTACATAATAAATTACATAATTTCCTATTATACATTTGAAACTAAAATAAAATAAATCTATTAAATTACAAAACGGTGATACGAGATCACAATAAAATTACAACCGAATCGATATTCCCATACATTTCGGGAAATACCAATTAAAATCTAAGGCCATACTAAGTAAAATTACATAATTCAAAATTACATAAATTAAAATTATGACAATCATAAAGAAAATGCAGCATTATAGTATGTATGAACATGCTCAATTTATGCTAAATCGCCTTTAATTAGCCAATATCGTATATTACTCGGTTTGTACGGATTTGCGTGACTTCAACATTTTACAATCACAATAATACATAAATTCATATTTATGCATAAGTTAATTACCCTAACCTCTTAGGATTCAAAATTTAGTCTTCACTAATTATTTGACCATAATTAACTCATATTTATAAAATTGTTCATAAATGGACTAAAAATTACAAAAATAAGCTATAAACTTCAAATAAATCACAAAATTTCAAATAAATTCAAAATTTGAAATTTAAACTCATGAACATTCTGGAAAAATACCATGACACTCATAATGTTCAAAAACTTAGGTTAAAAAATTCGAAATTTTTCCGGAAAAACAATGTTGCGGTTTATCGGTTTTAACAAAATAATCATAAAAACATGTGAAAAATTATATTCATCAACTTTTCAATTTTAGATCTGAAAAAGATAATAAAATGCAACATTAGACGTTTTTCCTTAGTCATAGATTATGTTTTATTAATTTTTCACTAATAATGTCACTATTTATGCTATTTTTCTTCAAAAATCCATAAATCATGCAAAAAGACTTTACTATAGCCCATTATTTTACACACATCTTGTAAAATTGCATGTGACAACATATTAAATTTCTATGACCAGATTCGAAATTTAACTCATATTAACCTATTTTTCACCTAAATCCGAATTTAATAATGAAAAATCCATTTTTCGAGCATAACAAGTCCAAAAATTATGAAAATTTACAGGTTATCTCAAAATAATATATGTGACAACATATCCAAAAATCACTGGAAAATTCGAAGTATAGCTCATTTTAGACCGAAAATGACATTTTTACTCATAAAATCATATTTAAATGCCATTATTGTATAATATGAACAATAAAAATCCGTAAATTTAACCAAAATATCCTAAAACATTTTAGGACCAGAAATTTTAACATGCATTGATTAATTTCGTGATATATCATAATAACACAAATTTTACAAGTTTTATATGTTATTCTTATAACTCGGAAAAACTTTTAACCGATTTGCATGCAAACAACCATGGCTCTTGATACCGATTGAAGGAAAAGTAGATCTATATACTTACATATTCATATATGTCTTAATTTAATTTGTCATAAAATTAAAGATGGATTTTATGCATGCAAACAAATGAGTAAAATAGAGGAGAAATCATGTTCTTACATTGTGATTTCGGTTTTAAGGGCACAAGAGAGATCACCTTTCTCTCTTGTTATTGTGCTTTCCTATAATGGAAGAACTAAGATCCAAGTGTAGGATCTCTCCTTAGGATTTATACCCAAAGCTTACTCTTAATTAAAATTAATATTATATGAACTAGTACAATATTAATCTTGTGGAAAAATGACCCAAAATAATTTGGTAATTTGTCTCTCTAAAACCGGTTAGAGGAGAAGAGGAAGGAAGTAATTTTATCTTTCTAAAAATCTTATTTTTGATGAGTGAATGAATAATAATTTTCACACTAATGAATGTAGTGTATGTGAAAAATATAAGGCAAAAACCTTTTGTTTTTCCCTTGTGAAAAACCGGGCAAAAACCTTTTGTTTTTCCCTAGAGGAATCAGGCCAGAATTCATCACTGCATAGAGCTGCCTGCATTAGTTATCGCTCAAATTCAACAGGCTATTAGAAATAGATTTTGTCTTTATAAAGTTTGTAATATCTCATGTAAGGATAGAGCTTGGTTGATTAGAGTGCAATTAGTGACTAACTAGCACTAGAGTGTCAACATGCTACTATTCTGCAAAATCATATTGTAATGCTTGTTCTTTTAATGAAAGCTTACCTTTTAGCAAAAAAAAGAAAAACCGGGCAAGGAAGAGGAGGGAAGGAAAAATTGAGCCAATGCATGCACTAGTTTGCCTTCACAATGCAAACTAGGGTTGCATGGCTAGGCTATGAAAGAATGATTATGTCTTCCACTAATTAAAATCAACACAATATCATCCTAATCCCCTTCCATATTTCGGTACACTTATAACATGGAATCCATGTTATTTTTGTCAATTTGTCAATATGTTACATGTCACATGTAACATAAATTTGTTATGTATTTTTAACATATTAAAAATCAACGTATTAATAAAAATACGTCATATACAAAAATCGACTTAGTAATTTCATAATTACTTGTACCAAAATATTTTACCAATTATAAATCACAACAGATTGTATTTATAATAATTCATTCAATTTCAATTGTTTCTTTAAACAATAATTTTATCCGAGTAATGATACAATTCAATTACTCAGACCGTATCTCATTTAATCACATTTCAATTTGATACGTAATTTTACTTCCAAAATCGTTCGTCAATTTCCAAGTAATTTAATTAACTCGTAACGTTATACGATTAATTAAATGATCAATTAAGAGTGTTGCCCTATAGGTATGACCTAGGGGGTCAACTGATCACCACCGTCGTACGACAGTAATGTCAAACTCTAGTCAGCCAATCATTACCGATATATGTTGACCGGTTAATGACAAAGAAAATTACTTCCCAATTGTATTCTTTAAAACGAGACTTAAACATGTGATCATCCTGATCAACAGTCGTGATCGCATTATTGTCGGAGGACACATATTCCAACAGATGTCACGTGTGTTGAGTGGCTTGTGCAGGAGCTTTGATCAGCACCGACTAGACACTGCCCTGGCCCTGTACCCAGTCTACGAGGAGTACGCTCGTGGGGGGATGCTCCCACGAGGTGCCTGGACTCACCCGTCTTTCTTTGTCCCTCCGGTGGGCGGTTACCCTCAGCCTGCCAGGAGACCTCCTCCCACGACTACTACTGCCGCTGCTGCTGAGGCGGAGGAGGAGGAGAGCGACTCGGGGTCCGGAGAGTCTAGTGGTTCCGAGTACGACGGTGGCGATTAGATGCTTGTGACCTCCCCGTTTTTGGCTGGTTTGGGGAGGTCGTCTTTTGTGAGTTTCCTATCCTTCTTTATTAGTTTCCCTTTTATTTTGTTGTGCTTTTATTCTTCCCTATTTTCTTTGGTGATTTTTTCTTTGAGCACAATGGGGGCATTGTGCGTTTTGGTTTGGGGAGGGTATTTGCATATGTCTTTTGCATCTGCATTTGTTTTTTTATTGCATTTCAGTCACACGTTTACTGCATTTCAGCTTGCATTTGTGTTTTTTTTTGTCAAAAAAAAAAACAAAGAAAAAAACTACAAAAACAAGGAAAAAATCAAAAATATCACGTTTACTTTTGCATATAGTCGAGTCGGATTGGAGTTTATTAATGATGATATTGCACTATCAGTCAAATATGCCATTCCTTGCTTTTTCACAGCTGCTTAGCGAGAATTAAAAGTGATTTCTCAAATTTTGTTGTGGAATTTACTTCGGGTTATTAGACTTGACTCATTACTTTTGGCAAACTACTTATATTTTCTGAGATATAGAGCCTATAACTGGTGACATTCATGACCGGTTAATTTAGGATTTAGAGTAGTACTCCCGTCATTTCATGTTTTGCACGTGTATGAGTTTTGATTGCTTATTGCCTATACGCATTGGTTTGTGGTCGGTATTACATGTTTTGAGAACTATTGCATCTTCCCCTTTCTCATTTTTGCCCCATTTAACTCCACTATAAGCCATATCTGCCAGTTGCCCTCAACTAAATCCCATACTTAGCCTACCATTATGCCAAGTTAGGTAGTAGTAGAGGAATTTGTCAAATTATAGCGGTTTTGGTTCGTTTCTGCACTATTGGAGTGGGTATGCATGAGAATTGCTGGTAATGTGTCAGCCTGAAAAAGGAGGAAATCAAGAGGAAAAAAAAAACTCAGAAGAAATGAAAAAAAAAAAGAAGAAGCTGATCTGGGCAGAGGGTACTGGAATTGCAGGGGTGGTCGATCGACTACTGTTTCTGGTCGATCGACTGCCCATTCCAGAAAATGAAAAGAAAGGAAATAAAGAAAAAGAAAAATTTTGGCTGAGTTGAGAACACACCTCATGTGCTTATTTTACGATTTGGAGGTGTCGGTTTTGGGATAGTTGTTGCCCAGACATTTAGAGGCAATGGTTACATTTCGAGTTGGAGGATTGGGATGCGGTTTTTGATGGTTTGTTAGGTACTAGCTTGGCTCTTACCCTCACATTTCCATACTTGTTTTGCCCTTTCTTTCCCACTTAGCCTTACATATCCAAAACTTGCAATAAGTTCGGCATGTAATAGTCCTTGATGGTGGTTGTGCGTATGTACGGTAGCTAGAATCATTATTCATGCTAGTCAAGCATACATGTTTTGTCGGTTGCAGTCTAGGTGAGAGTATGTATTTTCTTCCCTCTCTTCTACATACATTCTTACCATTTGCTTTGCTGAGAGAAGAGTGACCCGGGAGAGTCCGAATTTATGAGTCTTGCAAGGTCGAACGCCCGATTTAATTCCATGATATGCATAAATTTGTTCACTTGATTTGAGCTTTGCAGTAGTTGGTTATGTGCATTAAACGGTTTGGCATTGACTTGTAGCTAGCTCTGAGATATACTCCTTTCCATTAGGTTTTTATTTGGGTCATAGTGCTTGCTTGGGGACAAGCAAGGTTTGGTTTGGGGAGATTTGATACGTGCATATTCTATACACTTTATTTGCAGTTTTGGCACGTATTTCCATGCATAATTGTTAGCTTAAGGCTACTATTTATCCCGAAACGGTTTACTTTGCAATTTCTATGATTTATTGTAGGAATGAGTGAAAGTGGGCTAAATCAAGCCTAAATCGTCCTCCGGAGGCAACTTCAGGGAAGCTTAGAAGAAGGGAGTTCGTACTCACTCACCTCGAGATGCGTGCATGGAGCTTAGAGGCTGATTGGAAGAGGAAAGGAGGTTCTTGCCACAGCTCGGTGGTCGATCGACCAAAGCATCACCGATCGATCAACCATGGAACTTCAGCGAGATGCTCCGTACTTCACTCACGGTCGATCGACCATGCCCCTTAGTCGATCGACCAGCCGCCGCGAAAGCCGAGATTTATTTTTTCGTGTTAGACTTTTAAAATCCCAATTTGTAATTAACTTTTGGCATCGTTTATCAGTAGAACGCAGCTACAATTTTAGGTTATGCTTTTCATTACTGAAGAACTGTTTTTAGATCTAGTTTTTCGGAGGGGACGACGGGATTCGAATTTGAATACTTTGTTCATCATCTAATTAGTAAGCTTTTATGCAAATTCCTTCTTCTTTAATTTCTTGTTATTTCAATACTTGTAGTTATTAATTTACTTTCAGAGATTCATCTTTTGTTCCTTTGTCTTTAATTCAATTTCAACTATCTCAATCTTGTTCTTTGCCTTTAATTTTGCAATTGTTATAGTTTTAGTCATGAGTAGCTAATTGTCTTGATTGGGAACGAGGTGAGCCATGGCATGAGTTAGGGTCAATTTTATTAGTATGATTTTCTTACATATCGATTTTATTACCTTTTGATAAACCCATCTTGCTAGATTGAAAGATTAGTAGGTTAGGTTGTCATTAGATTTGGAATTTCCTTTGAGCGAAAGCTTTGAGAAATTCTAGGGAATTAGAAGACCGTAAGGTTAATTTTGAGCATTGATCGAAAGGCTTGCTCATATTTCCTAAGACCGTATCATAGGACCTCTACTACCCTTTTGACCTGACATTAGCCATGGTGAACCAAAGTTCCCGATCTTCCTTTTATCTTGTTGAGAAAATCTTATTTTAGCAATTAGTCAAATTAGTCAACCAATTTCAAAACCCCCACTTAATTGTTACTTTTATAGACTGGAAATAGCAAACAATATTAATCTTGTCTCTCTGTGGTTCGACCCTTACTATCACTAGCTATAGTTTTAGTTTGGAATTATAAATTTAATTTTGATACAAAACGACGGTATCAGCCCACAACACCAAACCTCACATAAAGCTATCGTGACACGTCTAGATGTACCAGGTCCGGAAGCCAACCGGATCCCCTGCCAGACGTCCTGTCACACTACACGAGTCCCTCTATACTCAAGTCATTAATGTGCACATCCCTCTTAGAGTAGAAAGCTCCAAGGGGCGACCCAAGCGGAAGATGGTCTCCCAACCGCCTTCCGTCTCCTCCACAACAAACAATCAATCACAAGTCGTCATATACTCCAATACACATGACAAACATAATAAATGCAAGATACCACTTTATATGTCAAATACCGACTCCTCAAGTCATCATAATCCAATATCATGTTATAATGCATCACTAACACATATGAGACTCACCCAAATCCTCAATTACCAACAAACATTTATTACTCATTATCAAGTTACCATGGATTCTCAACAACAACATGAGACCACCAATGCCTAACCATAACAATCATGTTATAACGCAATGACAACATACTAATGACACATGCAACCATCCAAACTTACTGAAACCGAGTAAGATAAACCTACCTTTTAGCATAATCCATATGCTAGCCGAAATCACCAAGTAACCATCTCATAAAACTGTCTCATCCTACATAAATCATATAATAACTATCACAAATCACCCTATACTATAATACAATACAAAACCCTTTATTATTACCCACTAACTACCCATATATTTACAATAATTACTAATTAATCAACCCAATTAAAAAACCCAAAAAGTTAGGGTTCATAAGACTACAAAAAGGGTAGATCTCAACTTACAAGGTGAAAATATAAAGGAAAAGTTGAACAATCCTCTAATCCAAGCTTGAATCCCCTAATATGGTGTTTTTGAGGGTTTAAGAGAGAACGGAGAGAGTTTGAAGAGATAAGGAAGAAGATAGAAATGAAATAGGAGAAATGAGGTTTGCGGTTTTAAAACCCGTCTGCCCAGAGTGCACTCGATCGAGTAACGAGTCCACTCGGTCGAGTTTCAAACACTCGGTTGAGTGCCGAGTCCACTCGATCGAGTGACAGTTACTCAGTCGAGTGTTCAATCCACTCGGCCGAGTTCAACGCAGTTCTCAACAATGACGAGTTTTCGTAAGACACTCATATCTCACTCAGTTCTTGATCATTTTGGGCGTGTGACCTGCCTTTGGAATCGTAAAAGAACAAGATATCACCTACAATTTGAATTACATCAATACCATGTATATATCTCAAGTTATGACAGTTTTAAGACGACCATTTTATAGGCGGACATTATAACAACTCTACTAAGTCTAGTATAGGTTGTACACCACTCCATTTTATAGTCATAATTCACTCCCGAGTACACTCATAAAACCCGAGTAACACATCCCAAGGTTCCTTTTTGGTTCCCAAAATATGCAGGTATTACACCCGCCTTTGTCCGTCGACCAGTTCCTCACCTCTTTCCTTTACCGGGTGAGTCGAACTCGTTGTCCTCACGACTTTTTTCTTTGGCTGTTGCGTAGTTCAATGATTCCTTGCCTAGCTTGAGATCTAGAAGAAGGGTTTTCGAGAGGGTGGTATACCAACATCAATCCTTACTTCGTCAGCTAAAGAGTAGTATGGCTTCGGGAAATCCGACCGTGGTTCAAGTCAAGGCTTCCCTGTCTTGTTTTAACACTACTATGAAGTTGATTCGAGAGCATAGGATCGACTTGAAGAGTCTTTTGAGGTAACGGATTTGGAGCAACCCTCCGCGCATGAGCTCATCTCCTTAGTCGGATAGGGGGTCTGACTCTCTGAGGTCTGCCTCTTCTCGGACATAGCGTCACTGCATCATAGGTTCTCAGTAGGGGTATCCCATTGTTGATACCCGGTATCTGCATCTTCCATAAAACACCCGATGATGATCGGACTACAATGTGTTTTGATGGGCGTGCGTGGATTGGTTATTCATGAGACGATTTAATGCATTATTCGGATATAAAAAATAATATTAAAAATGGTTTTCTAACTTCATTTGCATTAAAACAACACTTTTTAGAGTTAAAACCGACTTCGTACCCAAACCAACTCAGAAACTCGCAACCCGAGTACACCTGAGTCTCGAACATCTAAAATAATTCCATGAAAGGTTTTATCATGCTATTTTCAATAAAATGAAATTGGGTACAACAACCGACCTACCACCTCATATTTTTCTATAAATACCCACCTTCACACCCCATAATTCTCACGCGAGTGTTCAGCCCCTTCACCTATCCCTTAAACTTCTATGCATCTCGACTTACTAAGTCAAAAAATCGACACGTGTTTTCGACCTACCGATCGAAAACACAAGAGTTACACATTTTGTTTGGTACAGTCGCCGTGCATTCGATCGACCCATTCGATCAAATCAACATGATTTCAAACAACATATTTTTAACATGTTTTCAAAACGAAATCATTTTCTAAGGCGCTCTTTTAAACTTGTTTTGATCCTGAGTAGTCGCATAACGAGAAAACCGTCTCAATAGTCGCCTACCTCGCAAACATCATAACATGTAAATTTGAGGGTGTAAATATCCAACTTCTTTCATGTATTTACTGTTTTCAGGACTTTCTAAACATGAACAATGTATAACACGATTCAAAACATGGAAATATCGAGCCAAAATCGAGTTTTGGTCTGAGGCAGAGGTCCCTTATGTCGCCCCCTGACTCATGCCCCAATGGGCTTCTCAGACCTAAGTCCAAACATTTTTGTGTTCATCTTTCCACAACATTTTCCTTTTATTTTCATTCTTTTCTTTCACAGTTTTTACCATTTTAATTTTATTTCTCTACGGCAAATTTTAACCATTGCTTAGGATCATTCTTTAATCTTTATATCATAAGGGTTTATTCCATGACTCTATGATACTGTTAGTTAATTAAAAATTAATGGGTGTTTTAACACCCTTTTCTTTTATTTATCACTTTTCACTTATTCACACTTGTAAGCATTTTAGTCATATTCATAATCATCCTCAATTACTTATACCAAGTCGGTTTAATCCCAAGTACGATGACATATGTTAACTAATTACAACTAAGTGAAAACATAATTAGTTCATATCAAAAAAATTTCTTTCACTTTTATTTCATTTTATTTTCATCTTTATCTTGACCATATCATATGTCATCCTTGGCTAGCATATATACCATGTCGATTTAATTCGAGTACGGTGACGAAACGATTAAGCATACACATTTTACATTTTTATATGTAAATTATACTTTTCAAACTTGCAAATCCGACATCGAATATTACTAATATAATATTAATTATTCCGAGTCTCGCAAGCGATATTCGCAAACATTTAACACAAAGGTGGTTTCCGATATAACATTTTAAACAACCAGGAGACGCCCCTTCGGTCGCCTCATGCCTCACGCCCCAAGAGGTCGTTTGCTTTCACATTTCAAAACCTAAGTAGAGCCCTTTGCATCGCCTTATGGCCCGCGCCTCTATGGGACTGTGTGATGCTGTCCTGTCTCGTTTTCTGCACTCTTCTAGGACGATCCCGATTCTGGTTAACCCTAGCCCCCGCCCGTTTGAAGTCGTTGTGAGCCGGAAAGCGTACCGGCAGTTTGAGTTGCTCGGACAAACGTACACTTTCAGCGGGGTATTCCCATACGGATCAGATTAACGAGTTAACACACTTCTAAACATTTTATCTTTTCGTTATTTCAACCTTTTACCTTTCAATTTTAACTATAAATGGATCTTGTTAAGCACCATAATCCGAACTTGGTAAATGGATGTTTAAATTCCATTTTCACATGCAAATCAATGTAACCCAACTCGTCATCAATAACTTGATATATGAATAAACAACCGACTTAGCAAAATTTCACATATTAGGTTAAACTAATGGATTCACATTCATGCATTTAACCCGTTTTATCAACTTTTGCACTAGCAACCACGATCGATCAGTAAGGACCACTAACGCGGGCGGGATTGGGTGTCCGATTAAAGGGCTTCACAATACGTACCCTCACCCCTTACTCGGGACTTTTGGATAATGGACGACCTTATCAATTGCTACGAGAGTCATTCTAGCGATAGGATGCTAAAGGGGGACGAGTCCTTATCTTTAGTACCTATGTCAAGCACTGCTTTTTGCTTCATTTGACTGAGGTACAAAGTGGATTCAATTGGTTTCCAAGCATCCTATAATTGCTTAGTGGTGATTCCGAACATCTCTGCATCGTTTCGAGACCTTCATCGAGACAAAACTGACCGATCTAAATTGATCCACTTGAAAGAATTTCTACGTCCCCAAACGTGGCTTTCAGACCGCTGCGATGTCCACAGACCGGTGCGCAGGTGGCCCATGTCCACACCCATCGCAGGTCTCATAGATAGATAGGCTTGGATGTCAGTTTGGTACTTTTGGACGTATAGCCAGGACATTGCTTGAGCCTAAGTTCCCAGGGCTCTCTTAAATGTTTATGTAGTCTTATTTCTAGAGAGAGAGTTGAAAGAGTTGTTGGATGAGAGAGAGTCTTAAATTGATATTCGAGGACGATATTTATAGTGGCCTAGGTGTATCTTTTATATGACTTGGCAAGCACTTGAACCCGTGTGACCCGTCTTAGGTATGTGGGTCGGGTCGACTCGGTATCCCCACTAATTTTCCCCAGACATGAGGGTGTCTGGTTCAGGCGCTCGAGTGTTTGTTCCCTTTGAAATGGCGGGTTAACACGTTCATGGTATTCAGGCAAAAATATGGGAGCTTTGTCACTTCAAATGATGTTGGGTGTGTCGAGGGGATTGTTGTGAATATGCGTGTTTGTATGTGTGTATAGAGTGAATGTATGTATGCTTATAAAAGGTGAATTATCATGATGTGGATTATGTGGATATGTGATGATGTTTATGAGCAATGTGGTTGGCATGAAAATGCGATGAATATAGCGAATGGTATCAATCACGAGATGTTTCAAATGTGTTTCAAATGGGATGTGATGTGTATTACTGGTTGGGAAGTATGAGCACGAATTGGTAAAAGTGGTGATACGAGTGTGACAGAATTGAATATGTCAAGAAAGACGTCTTTCTATCATGCATATCGAATGTTGTGTTTAATTTACATGCTGTTATGATAAAAGCTCACTTATTATACTGGTTTTCGAAGTGTTGACTTGCTATTGTTTGCATTGGTAATGTTTAAGTTGTTTTGTTAAGAAACTTTGATTTGTATGAAGTTCGATTATGGAAGGACTGTCTTTAAATAGTCATAATTCGAGTAATAAGAATGATATTGATGCGACTCCAATTGGAGATGATAGCTTGATCCCTTATGATTCTAACGATAGGTCGCACGCCCAAAATGACTAAGAAATAAGGAAGATATGACCGTTTTACAAAAAATGGACACTACTGATAATTGCCCAGGGTACTCGACCGAGTACCTCAGGTACTCAACCAAGTACGCGGAACTCGACCTAGTATCACTGGCACTCGACCGAGTGTGGTGTTTGTGATTTTGCCCTAGCTTCTGGAATATATGGCCACTCGACCGAGTTGGGTGAGTACTCGACTGAGTACCCCTAGTATTCGACCGAGTTACTTTTATTTGATATTTAGGTCAGCTTCTGGGGTGTGAGCACCCGGCCGAGTAGTTAGAGAACTCGACCGAGTAACCTCTGTCATGGACCTACACTTATATTTTGACCTATTTGGATGTCATATTGACCTTACTAGTGTTGTTTTGTTCCTTAATGTGTTGTCTTACTTGTCTTTTGGTCTTAATGCATGAGGTAGACCGATTCTATAATGTGGGAACATCATGTTGTGGTTAGTATGGGTTGTGAGTAAGATGCGTGATCATATGTGATCGTGACGAATATAAGTGATGTTGATGAATTTATTGAGGCAAAGTGCATGTTTTCTGAGATGGTGAGCGATTTAGTCGTAAGCTTCAGTAATGTAGTGATAAGTGTATATGGTCAAGGGGTAATGTACTTCTGAGGAATGTGAGAATGAAATGTTTAAAACGAGGGATGTGAATTGTGGTAATTTGGGATATGTAGGGTCTAATGGAGGGAGATGGGTATGACTATGTTGGTGGCGGATATGTGTACTGGGAAGCCGTGATAGAAGAATGGAAAGGAATGGTTTTTAGTTGGCTTAGGTCGATGGATAACGTGTAATATTCCACTAAACCGAACAAGTTATTCGGGTGGGGTACCTCCGTGAAGAGGTCCATTGATTGGCTTAAAATCTGACTAGTACTTAAAGGGATTCAAAGTACTACTCATATTAACAACGGGCACTTTATTTTCTGGTTATCCATGCGAAAGAACTCCACGGTTAAGCATGTTTGGCCGAGAGTAGTCTTAGGATGGGTGACCTCCTGAGAAGGTTCCCGGGATGCGCTGGAAAGGACCTGTATTGATTTGTGGACCATATAAACATCCTGACAATCTACTGTGAGTGACCACTCCTGGCCCTAGGTTTGGGCCAGGGTGTAGCAAGTGGTATCAGAGCAACCCTGCGACCGTCTGATGAGCTTGTGGCCTGGAATACCCGGGCACCAACCTAGCAGGAGAGGATTCTAGATCCAGCTCGGCTGCGGTCAGATGCTGCCAGCCGCAACGAGGACGTTGCGTTCTTCAAGTGGGGGTGTGTAATACTCCACTGAACCGAAGAAGTTATTCGGGTGGGGTACTCCCTTGAAGAGGTCCATTAATTGGCTTAAAATCTTACTAGTGCTTAAAGGGATTCAAAGTATTACTCATATCAACAAAGTGCACTTTCTTTTTCGGTTATCCATGCGAAAGAACTCCACGGTTAAGCGGTAGTCTTAGGATGGGTGACTTCCTGGGAAGGTTCCCGGGATGCGCACGTGTGAGGACAAAATGTGCTAGAAAGGACCCGTGTTGATCCGTGGACAATATACACAACTTGGCAAGCTACCGTGAGTGACCTCTCCCGACCCTAGGTTTGGGTCGGGGTGTTACATACCACCATATGGATTTGTATATAGTGGTTGTATTTGGGAATTTGGATTACCAGGAGGTGAGCTTATTATGTAATTCTTTGGGAAGTAACGGGATGAGATGAATCTTGATTTCTGGATATGGTTAAAGGAAGATGTAATCAATTAAGGAGAAACCATTGGGTGGGTGGACCTACGGGTGGTGAATACGAGTGAGTAGCATGATGAGAGAGATTGTTGATAAGAAATGAACGAGAAGTTATTGATATAGACTAATGGAATTTGATTTTTGGGAAGTAATGAGAAGGAAATGGAATAATTAAAGAGCTAGGTAGTAGGAGTAATGAGTTGAGTAGATTATGAGTGCTGTCAAGTGTAATGGGACAAGAAGGATGGGAGTAAGTCAAGTGAAAGTTCGCAAAAGTTATGGGGCACGAAGGTAAGGAATCATGGAGACGTAGAGTACTAAGTTAAGAATGTGAGTTAAAGGATGTATATATAAGATACGTGAGATAGCATGTTAGTCGTATGTTTTGAGGAACTAAAGGAATGAGAGTCTAATAGAGTAATTACATGGTATGAGACCTTGGTGGCAAGCTAAGTGGCAAGGTAATCGAAGATAAAATTAGTATAGATATTGAGGTAATTTTGTTGATAGGATTAATGGAGTTGATATAAGACGTTGTATGCATGGTTGCGAGGGAGTATCATATGTTGATGTAGAAGGCATTTGCTAGTAGTGGAGCCTTAGTAATATGGTCACATCGGTCAGGAAATGGTAACTATGTGAATTGGAGAATGTGTTATGAAGGGCATATGAGTTTATCTGGTGTTAGCTATATACTTTATCACTCGGTAAGTTGCGTGACTTGGAATGGTTAGATATACTTGTATGTGTATAAATGATGTATGTAAGTGATCGTGTGAGGTTCCGACGTCGTGAGTAGTAGTATGGATGATATTCATAAAGTTGTTATCTGGTTATTTCGTGTAACATGTTGCGTGGTTGGATGAGTCATGAGGTGATCGTTGTATCAGGACTCTGTTTAATAGTAACGTAGTTGTTGTGTTCGGGTTTTCGATCCGTACACGGTACTCCGTGTTGCGATCCGGGTACATTTGGGCTGCGGTGCGGCTATTGGTGGCGGTGTTGCGATGTCACCATCGGTTGTGGTGGAGTAGGCGGGATGCTTGTGAGACGAACTTCTGAAAGTATATGTTAGCCTAGTATGAGCATATAGATTGTTAGCTGTTTACTGCTGATTCCTGTGATATTTGGCTTGTGGGTGAGAGTAGAGTATAATATGGACGAGAATTGCGCATGTGGTTGTTGTTGTCATAGAACAATGATATTTTGTTGATGGTACATAGTGGTGGGATATTGTGGGAATACTTTCGATCTTATTTTAGATGAGGCATTGTTGACATATTTGTGGCAAGTAATTGGCGGAGCATGTGTATACTGAGCTGGAAGCAGCAGGTGGTTCATAATCTTTATCGGGGCAGTAAGTATGGAGTGTTGGGTATTAGTATCATGTTTAGTTCTAGACAAGTTTGGCAGCAGTAAAAGAGAAATTTGAGGACCTAGTGAGTGTGTAACAATTTATGGATCGTGGGTGATGTTGTGGGGATATGTGCATGAATAGGAAAGAATGTGGTTGTGTGGTAATGTGGAAGAGTTAAAGTAGTGGTTTTGCTAAGGATTTTGTGGTATATGTTTGGTGGTGTGCGGAGTGATCAAAGGTATGGAACTGTTATAGAAAGAGAGCCTTGGATATGTGAATGGTTGTCGGTGATCGGTGACATGAGATAGTGATAATGGGAAGAAGTAGCTAAGGATATAGTACTAGTTGGGTTACGAGGACGTAACGTTTATCTTAAGAGTGGTAGGATGCGACAGAGTAAGTTTGAGTCTTGGTGTAGAATAAGGATAGACTTGTGGTTGATATTATAAAGGTAAAGGTTATGCTTGTAGTATTATGTATTTTATATATATGGTTATATACAACGATTGTACGTAAGTATGATTGCGATAGTGTTGACAGTTTTGGTGGTGACGTTTATGAGTGTGACTAAACTTCGAGGACGAAGTTCATTTTAAGGGTGGTAGAATGTAACATCTTGCTTGGTGGATTGTGTTGGTATTGGATTTGCTAGTGAGCGGTATGGAAGTAAGACAATGTTGGCAGTACTTGTGTTGTTGGTATTCGATTGTACTATGGAGTTAGGTGGGCTATTCTATGTTTGATGCTATGTTGCGAGCTGCGTTATTAAGGTAGGCATTGTTGGGAGAGTTAGTGTCAAGGTTGGAGGATGAGAGTTGAGTGGTGTTGGTTGGTGGAGTGGTATGTGTGCATGCTATATATGTATGGGTGTGAACTTCGAGGACGAAGTTCGTTTTTAAGGAGGGAAGACTGTAATACCACATGTTTCTGAGAATAGGAAACTCGGTCGAGTGGAGGATACTCGAACGAGTGAGTCATCGGGTGACTGGAGTTTGGCTTCTGGAGTTTTAGCATTCGACCGAGCTTGTTGGTCCTTGGTCGAGTATGGGGTACTCGGTCGAGTATTCCAGGTACTCGACTGAGTGCCCTGTTCAGTTCCGTTATTTTCCGCGATTTTGGTTAAGGTGATTAAAGAAGTATAAATATCGTGTAATCAGCTTCTAAACTCATTTTTCACAAACCTAAACTACATTTAATTCTTATCTAATCATCCTCATCATCTCCTAAACGTAGATTGATCAATTGGGGGTCCTTGCGTGTCGTTTCCGTGTCAATAGCGTGGGTAACTCTCTAATACTTCTTATTTTAGTTTATGGTTGTTATTTAGAGATGATGCAAACCCTAATTTGGGTTGGACTGGGGGTAGTGATTTATTGTGTTGGTTGTGATTAGTATTGTTTGATTACCATTGTTGTAGGTAACGATGTGATACTCGTTGTGCATTTTTATGATTGGCTGTAGTGTAACGGATTGCGAAAAGGTAGGGTTTCCTTACTCAGTTGGTTGTATAATTGATTTTAAATTGTGATTTTGGTTGATTGATTGGCATGATTATCATTGTGATTGAGATTATTCTGGTTGATTGGTTACTGTTGTGGGACCATGTTTGGGACATGGTTCCATCCCCATGTTCGCCTTTTGTGGCTCGCGTCACAAGGGGGATGTGCACATTAATGAGCTGAGTTCGCTTGTTGTGATGAGTGGGGCTTAGGTGGTACGGCTGTGGTCCCTACTGGTGGTGAGGGTTACCTATTGCGATGGGTAACCTGGCGGGGGTGTGTAGTCGGTTGTAGACGGCTATTGGTTACTATTGGAGTTTGGAGGATGATTACTACATTTTGGATTGGATTGTGACTTGGATTGTGTCTCTGTGATTTCTTATTTTGGTAATGCAGTTGACTGGCCCCGTTATTGTTTTCAAAACTGTGATGATCCATTTGGGGATGGTAAGCAGTTGGTTTAGCAGGTATTGAATCTGGATGTAGCTCGCAGTGTAATACTCCGTATTTTAGTTGGAGTACTCGGTCGAGTACTTGGTTGGTACTCGGTCGAGTGTGTGTTACTCGGCCGAGTACACTTGACCGAGTAAAGCGGTTCAGCAAGTTGACGGTTTCTTTTATGTTTTGACCAAGGATATCGTTATAATACTTATATCATTTCTAGTTCATTTTAACATCTATATAAACCATTTTCTAAACCTAGAGAGAGGGAAAGGAAGAAGAGTGCAGACACTTTCATTGGATTGGAGATTTCTCATCTTTTTCAACCTAATTCGATTTCCCTGTTGGTAAGTCGATTTCATTCAATTGTATACACTATTTTAAAGTCGTCTTCTTCGAAAAGTTTGAAAATAGAGTTCTTTTTATTTGAAGTCTAGTTTATGCATATCAAATCTCGTGGTCAAATGCCTTATGGTTTGTCCTAGGTGATTTATTTATGAACATGTCGCTGAAAAGTCCGCGAATCTGATTTGGTTGTGGAAAATGATTTGAAACCCTAATTTGTCTGTCGATTCAGTTTTAGGGCTTTTTAATAAATCATCTTTGTAGAGTCTAGATGACAATAGAATTTGGAATTTCTGAAAAATAATGTTTTAAACTCGTTTTATGAATCAATACGTTTTATGCGACGGATTCTGCCAGCTTTTGGAAATCAGTCTGAAAACCCTTAATAAGTTTGGAATTTGAGAAACCTTCGTTAGATATAATTTGTAGCTAAGACTCAGGGGGTTCCAATCCAATTGGCCTTGTATCAATTTGATTTTTTTGGAATTAGTTATGTATTTTATTTCGAGTCTGTCATGTGCTGGAAAATCAGGAAAGTCGTGTTTGTTCTTTAAGTTGATATTCCTATTAAGTTATGATGAGTCTAGCTTATGTGCATGATTAATTGATTTAGTAGGTGGTAACTATACATAATTATGTTATGTAGGTGATAGATATGTGAAGGATCATAATTGATTGCTTGAGTGTGCTTGGATTGCGAAAAGGTAGGGTTTCCCTACTCAGTTTACTGTTAACTGATTTAAGATTGTGATTGTATTGTGTATGATTGATGTCTGCTGATCATCGGAGTGTTGGTGTGGTGGTGGTGGTGTGGTGTGTGATGATGATTGTGGTGGAGTCACTTGCGGGAGTGGCTTCACGCCCTAGTTCGCCCTCCGTGGAACCCGCCACGGGAGGGGATGTGCACATTAAGGGACTGGGTTATCGTTCGTTGATGAGCGGGATTTAGGTGGGGATTGGCTGCGGTCCCCCACTCGCGGCGAGGATTACCTATTGCGATCGGTAATCTGGCAGGGCTACACACTTCGGTGTGTAGTCGGTTACTGTGTGAGATCGGGAGACCGGGGATGGAGGATGATCAGCTGGTTGCATATTGTACCTGTCTTACTTTGATTATGCAGTAACTGACCCCGTGTTGTTGTTTTGTAAAACCTGCGGTGATCCATTCGGGGATGATGAGCAGATTATGACAGGTAATGCAGATGTTTAGCTATGGGACAGTCATGGAGAGTCATCACTCGAGTCTAGCTTCCGCCGTCAAGAGACTTAGCTTGCTTTCTAGTTATTAGACCTTTCACAGTTATACCTTGGTTTGGTTTTGGAATCATGTAATCACTAACTCTTTATACTTTAATAAAGGTTGTTTGGAATTGGTAACTTTGATATACTAACCTCGGTTAACCGAGATGGTAATAGTCTTTCATGCTAAGGTAGTGCTTGGTAAGGTACCTTGGTATGAGGGGGTGTTACAAAGTGGAGTAGGATGCGACAAAGAGAGTTTGATGGTTGTACATGTTATAGTATAATCGGAAGTTTGAGTGTTGGTGTAGAGTAAAGGATGGATTTGTGATGGGGTTGATTTTATTACAGGTAATGGCAGTGCTTGTAGTAGTATGATGTTTACGAGTGTGAGTAAACTTCGAGGACGAAGTTCGTTTTAAGGGTGGTAGAATGTAACATTCCGTTTCGACAGTTGATCTTGTTTGGTGGATTGTCTTGGTATTGAGGGTGAGCGTTATGGAAGTAAGAAAGAGTTGGCAACACTTATGTTGTGGGTATCCGATAGTACTGTGGAGTTAGCATTGAGAGTTTATGCTGTAGTTGAGACGATATCGTGAGCCATAGTGTGGAAGTAAGCGTGGTTGGTGGAGTTAGTGTTAGGTGTCCATGTTTTATAGGTTGGGTTGGAACTTCGAGGACGAAGTTCTTTTTAAGGAGGGAGGACTGTAATACTCCGTATTTTAGTTGGAGTACTCGGTCGAGTACTTGGTTGGTACTCGGTCGAGTGTGTGTTACTCGGACGAGTGCACTTGACCGAGTAAAGCGGTTCAACAAGTTGACGGTTTCTTTTATGTTTTGACCAAGGATATCGTTATAATGCTTATATCATTTCTAGTTCATTTTAACATCTCTATAAACCATTTTCTAAACCTAGAGAGAGGGAGAGGAAGAAGAGTGCTGACCCTTTCATTGGATTGGAGATTTCTCATCTTTTTCAACCTAATTCGATTTCCCTGTTGGTAAGTCGATTTCATTCAATTGTTTACACTTTTTTAAAGTCGTCTTCTTCGAAAAGTTTGAAAATAGAGTCCTGTTTATTTGAAGTCTAGTTTATGAATCAAATCTCGTGGTCAAATTCCTTATGGTTTGTCCTAGGTGATTTATTTATGAACATGTCGCTGAAAAGTCCGCGAATCTGATTTGGTTGTGGAAAATGATTTGAAACCCTAATTTGTATGTCGATTCAGTTTTGGGGATTTTTAATAGATCATCTTTGTATAGTCTAGATGACAATAGAATTTGGAATTTCTGAAAAATAATGTTTTAAACTCGTTTTATGAATCAATACTTTTTATGCGACAGATTCTGTCAGCTTTTGTAAATCAGTCTGAAAACCCTTAATAAGTTCGGAATTTGAGAAACCTTAGCTAGATATAATTTGTAGCTAAGACTCATGGGGTTCCAATACAATTGGCCTTGTATCAATTTGATTTTTCTGGAATTAGTTATGTATTTTATTCCGAGTCTTTCATGTGCTGGAAAATCAGGAAAGTCGTGTTTGTTCTTTAAGTTGATATTCCTATTAAGTTATGATGAGTCTAGGTTATGTGCATGATTAATTGATTTAGTAGATGGTAACTATACATAATTATGTTATGTAGGTGATAGATATGTGAAGGATCATAATTGATTGCTTGAGTGTGCTTGGATTGCGAAAAGGTAGGGTTTCCCTACTCAGTTTACTGTTAATTGATTTAAGATTGTGATTGTATTGTGTATGATTGATGTCTGCTGATCATCGGAGTGTTGGTGTGGTGGTGGTGTGGTGTGTGTGTGATGATGTGGTGATGATTGTGGTGGAGTCACTTGCGGGAGTGGCTTCACGCCCTAGTTCGCCCTCCGTGGAACCCGCCACGGGAGGGGATGTGCACATTAAGGGAAAGGGTTTTCGCTCGTTGATGAGCGGGATTTAGGTGGGGATTGGCTGTGGTCCCCCACTGGCGGTGAGGATTACCTATTGCGATCGGTAATCTGGCAGGGCTACACACTTCGGTGTGTAGTCGGTTACTGTGTGAGATCGGGAGACCGGGGATGGAGGATGATCAGCTGGTTGCATATTGTACCTGTCTTACTTTGATTATGCAGTAACTGACCCCGTGTTGTTGTTTTGTAAAACCTGCGGTGATCCATTCGGGGATGGTGAGCAGATTATGACAGGTAATGTAGATGTTTAGCTATGGGACAGTCATGGGGAGTCATCACTCGAGTCTAGCTTCCGCCGTCAAGAGACTTAGCTTGCATTCTTTGTAGTTATTAGACCTTTCACAGTTATACCTTGGTTTGGTTTTGGAATCATGTAATCACTAACTCTTTATACTTTAATAAAGGTTGTTTGGAATTGATAACTTTGATATACTAACCTCGGGAAACCGAGATGGTAACAGTCTTTCATGCTAAGGTAGTCCTTGGTAAGGTACCTAGGTATGAGGGGGTGTTACACGCAAAATATGGATGTGGCAGAGTCATCACATGTTCTTTAGCTAGCTTCCGCTGTTATCTTAAACATTTTATTTTCTTTTGATTTCTTTTCGGAGTTCTAAACAGTTTTGGTTTGGTTTTCAGTTTGAGTTTGGTTAAACAGTTTGTACTTTTAATAAACGTTTTATTATGGTCCATTTGATATACTTTACCTCGGGCAACCGAGATGGTAGCACCTCGACATGCTGAGGTGGTCCTTGGTAAGGCACCTTGGTGTATAGGGGTGTTACAGCTTTGTCGCTTCAAATGATGTGGTGCCATATGGCGGCTTGAGGTAGTTCACCTACTTCTCTTGTTTTCTCTATACATGCCTTTGGAAATAAGTTCAAGGATCATTATCTTTTGATATTTGCTCGCATGTTTCATTTTGCAGGCCTTTCGTAGATCTGGGCGAGGAGCTGCTCTGATGTCGATGTCGAGGGAGATTACTGTGTTCGGTAGAAGGCGACCTGCTAATTCGAAGAAGTCGGTCACGTCTCGAGTTGATGCTGTGGCGGCAGAAACGGTAGAAGGTGAGGCGATGTCTGAGCCTTGTAACCCTGAGTGGGAGAAGGTTTTAGATGTGCTTCCCTGTGTTCGGAGACGACATGGGTGTTGAGTCTTCCGCAAGGGGCTTATAGAACTAGATGCATGAGACCTGCCCTTAAGTGTAACATCCTCACATACCAACGACTTAACAAAACCTTCCCTTGTAAGTAATGACGTTACCATCTCGGTTGCCCGGGATAAGTATATCAAATATACCATAAAAGAACATTTAATACACTATTTTACAACACACAGCGGAAACCAACAACATAACAACTCAGTTATACAACGTGAGATATAACTATCAAAACTGCTATTGTTTAACGACCAACTCGATGTCATGCGACCTCTCTGACCCAGAAGCTACATCAAGACAGAAACCAACCACAAGCACCAAAAAGTCTCACTTCTCACCATTTTCCGGCAATATCAAATTGATCACCGCAGGCACAGACAAAGAGAAGAAACACAACAGACAAACCACACAAGTCATTAATATGAAATAACAACAGCAGGATAAGCAACTCAAGATAACGGTACAGACTCAAACCAGCAGAATTACCAAGTTCTACCACTTCAATCACATAGTATCAAATGGTTCCCATCGCAAAAGGTATCCAACACTGCCAATGGGAGACCGTAGCCTTGCCACCTAATCCCTGCTCATCACAGCGAGTGAACCCAGATCATTAATGTGCACGTCCCCCTTGTGACGGGAGCCACAAGGGGCGAACATGGGGGTGAATACCATCCCCCAACAATGCCTTCACAATCAATACCGATAATGAGAACAACATCAACATCTCCATCTCAATACTGTAACAGAATCCACTCATTAAATTACTCACAACAAAGATAATACATAATACAATAAGACAAACAACTATGAACTGAAACTGAATAGGGAAACCCTGCCTTTTCTCTATTCCATAGAAATGTATCAATCATATCATACCAAGCAGGAATCCACATCATACCTAACAATCAACAATCATTCCCTATCACTATGTTATTTACGATTGACAAACGATAAACCAATATCCACAAACTCACCTCGAAAAACAATTAGATGTTGATGGCAGCGACGACCCGACTCAATGACTCCCTGCATAAGCTATCTCTCTTCCCGGATTGGGGTTCAAGGTTAACTCACGATCGGGTGGTGAGAGATGAGAGAAATGGGAGAAGGAGGAAATTAGGTTTAGAAATGATGAAAAGTATCGTGGAAATGAATTACGTCGTAACCTCCATGTTATATAATAACACGCTATCAGAACGCGTACTCGGTCGAGTATGGAACATACTCGACCGAGTACCCTGCACTCGGTCGAGTACCAACGTTACTCGGCCGAGTGACCCTTACAAGGTCGAGTATTCGATAAAGAATGTGATATAACCTCCTCTTCCATATCTAATAAAAGTCTCTCATGGTCAATGGGTCCCTAGCAGGGCGGGTATTACAGTCTTCTCCCTTAAAAGGAACTTTGTCCCCGAAGTTCGTCCCACATGCCAACAGTAACGCGATAAGGCAACACGAAGGGTCATGCAGTACTTATACAATCATCCAATAATGCAAACTACACCATTAGCAAAGTAACGAATCAGTACAACATGTATACCACCACAGAGTCACCATGCAGTCATTATAACAACCATAAAACTAATGCTTGTCAAACAGCTACATTACTACTATACTCTTAACTAAATCAATTAGAAATCAAAGTTGGTAAGGTTACTAGCAACGACTTAAAAGATTAGTGGAATCATCTAAAAGAATTTTTTATTCTCGCGATGTTAACAACCCCTCTTAAAAGGAACTTCGTCCTCGAAGTTCACTCCTAATTGTAACAGAGAAAGTATAAACGTGTGAACACGACAAGTAAACCAAGCAAACATCACACCTCATTCTCACGTGTAACTGGCAACTAGATTGATCCGATCCAATTATCATCAAGGATTAAATGAAATTAACACGACTCCGATAACCGATGCATGTAATGATATACAACAATTTGAAATACACCAAAATAGTATCACACTGTCACCATGTTCCTATCCACACCCACTCGCATTCTACATCCGTCTCAAATTTCAACCATGTTGTTGGATAATCAAAATTATTTAACAATTTAAGGAGGGAAGACTGTAATACTACGGTTTTCTGTGTCTTTGGGTACTCTATCGAGTGAGGCTTACTCTGTCGAGTAAGTAAGTTGTTTTACGAAACAGTGTTATGTCTGATGGGTACTCGATCGAGTAATTGTGTCACTCGATAGAGTAAGTGCGTATTACGGGTTATTTTAGACGAGTTTTGTTAATAACGTGAGAGTAATTAAAAGGGTTCCGTCATTATTCTTAATAATTTTTACTTCTTAAAACCTTTCAAGAGAAGAGAAAAGAGTTTGGTAGTTCGCATTCATCACGTTATTTACAAATCCCAAAGGCTAAGATGGTCGGATCGTCGTGTTCTTTACGCCGTTGAGTTCATCGTGTCGAGAGTAAGATCCTTGTATAGTTTTTATGTCGTCTCATTGAGTTTGGTTAAAACCCTAATTGGGTAGATTTGGGAGTTTTGGGTGCATTGTATGGATTGGGTTATAATTATACGAATATGTGTTATAGGAGGAGTATTCGTAGAGGGACATTGCTATTTAGCTGCTGTGACGGTCTTGTGGCAGCTATACCAGGTAGGGTTTTCCCTACTCAGTATTGATTACATGGTTGTGTTGGTAATTGATTTTTATTGTTGTATATCGTATTGGTACTGATTTCTGATTTGATGATTGTTGGTGGTGTCTTATGATTATCGTATAATTGTCTATTGTTTGCGAGGTGCGTCCTCGGCTGAGTGGAGTCACTTGCGGGAGTGGCTTCACGCCCTTGATTCTCCTTCTGTGGAACCCGCCATAGAAGGGATGTGCACATTAAGGAACATGGGTTTATTGCTCTGATGAGATGAGCGGGGCTTAGATGGGAATGGCTGCGGTCCCCCACTGGCGGTGTGGAATACTTGTTTCGATGAGTATTCTGGCAGGACTACACACTTTAGTGTTTAGTCTGGTGTGTGGTGATGTGACGGAGTTGGTGGATTAGTTTGGTTTGTAATGTTGTTTTATTGCAGCTGTTTGTTTTGTGTAATCAGTACTGATCCCGTTTAAATGTTTTAAAAACTGTGGTGATCCATTCGTGGGTGGTGTGCAGTTATCTAGCAGGTATACTATGGATGCGCGCGGGATTAGCTGGGGATGGAGTTTCCACGAGTCTGATAGTAGTCTTCCGCTGTGTTGTCTTTATACTTTTGTTACTTCAGCTGTAGTTTGGTTGTAGAATAGCTGTACTTTACCTTACAGTTGGGTTTGGTTATGTAATCACTTAAACTTATTTATTAAAGTACGTTCTTTTATGGTCTATTTGATGTACATAGCCTCGGGTAACTAAGATGGTAGCATTCTCATGCTTTAAGTGTTCCTGGCAAGGCACTTAGAGTATGGGGGTGTTACAAAGTGGTATCAGAGAGACGATTTTCGAAACTGTAACTAATGAACCCAATGAACTTAGGGAGTCAAAATAAAATGAACCTAGGTAGGAGTTGTTAGGAGCTAATGCAAAGACTTGAGAGACGTTCTAAAGTCGCGAACTCGCCCTACAACTTTAAACCGGTCACTATGGGGTGTCATAGGGTCGCTATGTGTTTACTAATGTTCTATTGCGTATGTTGGATGATGTGTTGTATAGAAATGTTGGAAAATTATGAAGTGGATATATGATAAAGTGTTGTGAATAAGCATGTTGCATGATAGTTGGTTTAGAATGTTGTTTGGTATTGTTGGAAAAGTATATGAGAAGGATGAATGATGTGGTGGAAAAGGGAAGTAGTACATATATGATAATATGTGATGAATAATTATGTTGCAAGATGGATGATTTATAATGTGGCGGTGTTAGTAACATGTGATTAGGGGATGTGATATGATTATACATAATTTTGTTTGCATAAAGTTATATAATAAGTTCATATAGTGGTCTACTGTTGTATCATATGCACTTGTTAGATGAAGAATGTGGTTAACATGAATTGATTGGAAATATGGGTGGCAATTGCATGAGAATATGAATTTCGTGATTATGAATATGTTTAGGTCACGGAGTGGATTTGTAATATTGTTGTATTAGTAACATGGAAATAGGATTTGAATGTATGCGTATGCTTTGTTTTACGAAAAGTTATAAAGTTAAAACATGCGGGTAGTACATTATTGGCAAGTTGAATGTTATATGAGCATGATATACGTTATTGTTTGGCTTTTGGTAGGTAGTAACTGATGTGACTCTTATTTGCGTACATTTATTCCCCTAATTGAGCCTATTTTGCATATTATTATTACATTTCATGGCCATTATATCCCTCAAATCCTTTCTACTTTGCTTTCCTAGTGCATTGTGTATAACTTGTAGGAAAGAGGACAATGAGGCGGAATTCCCGTCTCTCGTGCACATTGGAAGGTTGATGACAACCTTTGATGAACGAATATGAAGAGGAGGCAAGAACGACGACCGACAAAGCAAGAATAAGGAGTATGTGAAGATTAAAGCCGTGAAGCAAAAGGCTATGCAACAATCCGAGCGGTTTAGGCACAAGACGAGCGGATCCTCCTCTCATGATCCGAGCGTCCCGTGCAGAAGAGGAGCGGATCCCTCCCCTCACAATCCGAGCGTCCCCTCTCCTGGTCCGAGCGGATCGTGGTAGCACTAGCGTTATATGCTCATCTCCTCGCAAGACTTGCGTTTCTCCACTTTAAAACTTAACATTGTTATTTACTAATCTATCCTTACTTAACCTAATGATGTAGTACTATATATACCCCATGTGTAATAATCAAAAGACAGTCCTATTAGACATCAAGAGGCACCCATAATAGAAATCCTCTTAGATTAGATTAGGAGTATATTAGACTAGATAAATCTTAATCATTCCACAAATTAAATATTAATCTTCCCTTAATTATTGTTCAAGCTTTATTATTGGGTAATTGAAGATTATTGGGTTATGATTGGAAAATTGACAAATCTTCATCAATCAATCAAGTTCTCTTCTATTATTCCTTCTTTTCTATTTTGTTCATCTTAAATTTGGTATAATTCCTTTACTCTTTACTCTTTATTGTTTATTTCCTTAAGCTCTTATCATGTTTATACTTGTTGTGATGTTTGACACCATTAATGACATGTTTCCCATGATGATGAGTGAGTAGTCTCTTAACTAGGATTAGTGGGAAATTAAGGGAAATACAACATGGGGATTGATTCATGCTTAATCTAATATGTTTTCATTATTAAATTGCTTGCTTGTTGTGATTTCAACTTATGCACATGTTATGTTTGATGAAATGCGAGCCTATGAATCCTTGCATTTTTTACCCATCACCTATCTTTTCAATGAGACTTGTAAGCTTGTACACCAACTCGAGTCTGATTAGACCATGCATATAGTTGAATAGGAAGGACTAAGTCGACTTGTAGGTGTTGTACAATCTAATCGATTCGGCTCCGGGACTCAAACCTTCTTAGGGATTGTAAGCTTATACACCAACTCGATCCCATCACAATAATAAGTGCTTGCTATATAATTAAAAACATGTTTGTATGATTAACTCCCATGAATCCCTTATGATCCCATGACATCCTAGTATCCTTCATTATTTGTCTACACCTTTACTTGCTTGTTTTACTTTGTTGCTTGCATTAGTTTAGAACACAACTACAAACCCAAATCAGTCGTGACACTAGCATAAATTGAGATAGATAGACTTAGAACCCAATGCACACCGTCTCGTGGATCGACCTCGACTTAACCACTAACTAGTTGTTTGTTGAGAATTATAAATGTGTTTGATTGGGAGACACGACGACACCTTTCATCAAAATGGCGCCGTTGCCGGGGACGGTGTTATGTGATTAAGTTCTTACTTGTTTGTCTATTTTAATTTTGCTCTAACCTTGAGGAACTTGTTCCTCAAGGATTGTTCTTACCATTTTTGTGTAGTTTTCATGCTTGTAGTTGTTTCCTTGTCTTAGCTATGATGGCTCAAGACTTGGTATATGGAGTACATGTTGGATCTTTTGAGTATGACTATGGGTATGGGGAGTTTGAGAAGCAAGTCAACACAAACGTACCTTACTAATCATACAATAAAAGTACTAACTACTACCCCAAATTTCCCCACCTAAATAAACCCATCCAAGACCCACCTCACAATGAATTCCAAATACCACAATACAACCACTTTCACACCCACTCACAACCAAAAAATGAGCCTAACTTTGACATTCAAAGTATGATCTTCCAATCAAGTGCTAGAGGAGAGCCAAAATAGAGACAATGTTCTTCAAAATATTGTTACCCATGGTGACGAGTTGGCAAATCAAATTGCCCAAATAAAGGAAACCCAAGTGACTACTCCTCACCAATCCCTCAACATTGTCCATGAATGCGAATTTGAAAGAGTGACCTTTGATATGGAAGATGAGAAGTGGGAAGAGCCAACCCCTTTGAGCTCTTGTGAGTACGAAAGTGTTGTGTTCGATGAAGAAGACACGAGGTTGAGTAAGACAAATACTCTTAACCTTTGTGAGTATGAGGGTGTTTCTTTTGATGTGAATATTGAGATGGTGGAGGAAGGATTATTGAAGAAAGATGAAGCCCCCGTTTATGATTCTTATGAAGATAGCCATGATTACGAGATCGTGAAAGAAGCTCATGTGTTTTGCAAGAACTTATGGAATAAGGAAGAGGAAACTTGTGAGATCACTTTACTTGAGGAGCCTATCCTTGAGAAATTTGAGATATCTTATCATGAAGAAGATGAATGCCTCTTCCCTATTGCCTATGAAGACCATTTCACACCCACCATGGAACCTATGATTGTTGGATATGATATGGTGGACCTTCTCCAAAAAGTCAAATCGTCGTATAAAGGGTACTTGGTGGAAAATCTCAAGAACAAACTTGCAAATGAAGTCACTTGTGGAAATTTGGCATCCACAATTTCAACTTCTAAAAAACCCGATCATCAATGTTGTGAAAACTCTCCTTCTACTTTGGAAGGATTGAGTAATCAAAATGCTATCATCATCACCAAAATGGAAGGAGAGAGTGGTAAATGGAAGTCTCCGGATGAAAGTGAGCCATACTTCATCCCTAGCATTGACAAGAATCATGGGCTTGTTGGTTTGAAGCATTACAAATATTCAAGTGCCAAGAGAAAGTTGAAAAAGAGAATGAATGACAAGTTTCCTTGGTCAAGCTTTATTTTGAATTTGAGCAAACCATACTTATGCTTATTTGGGGCTTGTTCACAAGCTTTTGACCTTCTTCTAAGAGCCTTGAGCTCTATGGACAAAGAATCTTGACCATTTGAACTAGTTTGGTGGAGTCCTATCTCAAACCACAATTTGTAAAATATTCCTTCCCATAATCTTTGCATTGTATAATATTGTATATAATTTCGCATTTCTTACATTTCCTTATATGAGAGTAGTGAGAGAGGGTTTCTTACCCATTTATTGAGCATATTTTCAGAAAGAGATAAAAAGGAATCACAAAAGGGCGCAAGGGAAAGATTGTGAATGAAAGGAACACGGGATTGAGAAAGACGGCACGAGACACTCGTCTTGAGGGTAAAACGCTCGTCCCGAGCCTTGCCAAGAGCATAAATCAGCACCGACCTGCAATACGCTCAGATTCCTCAGGAGACGCTCAACCCAGAAGAAAGACGCTCGTCTCTCCTATAAGACGCTCGTATTGGGCATAGCCTTGGAAACAAAATCTGCACTGGATAAGAATCCGCTCGGATTCACATGAATCCGCTCGTCCTAGAAAAGACGCTCGTCTCTTCCAGGATACGCTCGTCCCCAACCGGTCTCAAAATTTCCAGGTTCCCTGTCTGAGAATCCGCGCGTCCTCTCAGCAAGACGCTCGTATTGCTCCACAAAGACGCTCGTCTCCAACACGGGACACTCGGATCTGCTTTAATTTCTGCTGAAACCTCGTAGAATCCGCCCGACCCGACCCTTATCCACTCGACTTCTACCCATTTTCCCTTATAAACACCCCCACCATACCTCATTTTCCTTATCTTATCTACTAAAAATCTCACATCATCATCTCTCAAAAATCCCCATCACAAAAATCAACCCAAAACCCTAACTTTTCAATCGAAAATGATGAACCTAAAAGGCAAAGGCAAGAAATCCGCCGAGACCGTACCCAAGAAGCGCAAGGGTACTTCTTCATCCACCCAAAGAGAGGCAAGGGGCCTGAAAGAAATGTAGATCTATATACATACTAACATACTCATATATGTTTAAATTAATTTGTCATAAAATTAAAGATGGAACTTATGCATGCAAACTAATTAATAAAATGAGAAAGAAACATTATTCTTACATTGTATTTTCGGTTCAAGTGGGCACAAAAGAAATCTCCTTTTCTTTTGTTCTTGAGCTTTCCTTATGGATGAACAAAGATCCAAGTGTAGGATCTCTCCCAAGGATTTATACCCAAGGCTTACTCTTAATTAAAATCAATATTATGTATACTAGGTAATATTAATTTTATAAGAAAAATGACCCAAAAATATTTGGTTTTTGGCTCCCAAAACCGGTTGGGAGAGAGAGGAGATGGAAGAATAATTTCTCTTTCTAAAACTTAGCTTTTTATGAGATGAATGAATAATATTATATCCACACATTCATATGGTGAATCATAATAAAAATAAGCAAAAGAACCCTTGTTCTTTTCTAGGTGAAACCGGTTGGGAGGAAGAGGAAGGCCAATGCATGGGCTAGGTGCTCTTCCACAAGAAGCACTAGGTATGCATGCCTAGTTGTAAAAAGAATGATTACATCTTCCACTACACTAATTAACATTATAAGAATATGTTAATTATGTCCAATATTTCGGTCCAAATGGATAACATGAAATCCATTTTATTTTTGTCAATTGTCAATATGTCACATGTCATATGTAACATAAATTTGTTATGTATTTTTAACATATTAAAAATCAACGTATTAATAAAAATACGTCATATACAAAAATCGACTTAGTAATTCATAATTACTTGTGCCAAAATATTTTACCAATTTATAAATCATATTTATAATAATTCATTCAAATTTTAATTGTTTCTTTAAACAATAATTTTATCTGAGGAATGATACAATTCGATTACTCAGACCGTATCTCATTTCAATGGTATACGTAAATATTACTTCCAAAATCGTCCGTCAATTTTTCAAGTAATTTAATTAACTCGTAACATTATACGATTAATTAAATGATCAATTAAGAGTGTTGCCCTATAGGTATGACCTAGGGGGTCAACTGATCACCACCGTCGCACGACAGTAATGTCAAACTCTAGTCAGCGAATCATTACCGATATATGTTGACCAGTTGACAGTAAAAATACTTCACAATTGTATTCTTTAAAATGAGATTTAATAATGATATTTAAATCATATGATCGCACTATTGTTGAGGACACATTTCCCAACAGGGCCATCACAATGTGGTGATACAAGGTGTGGAACAACTCGAATACTTCCCAGAAGTAATCTTCACTTGTGATGAACATCGCCAAAAATTCGTTACATTGCTAGGTAAGCATTATGAGCCCACTCAATTCATTGATACCACTGTTTTAGAGGTCCTAGGTATAAGGTATCAAACTGAAATGTTTTCAATGGCTTGGGTCTCGGGAAGCTATTCTATGCCCATGAGGAGACCTACCTTAGCCTTAACCTTGAGTTTTTGTGTAGTCTTCGCATTGTCACAAATACTCGGAGAACTGTTTGTTTGGAATTCCAACTATGCAATGCAGACCATAGGTTAACCTTGGACCAATTTGCAAACATTTTTGGTCCTGAAGTTCCGGAGGAAAACACCGATAAACCCTCCAACTTCAATGTTAACCACATTTGGAGAGCTATCTCCGGGAGGGACCTCTTTCACCTGAAACAATGTTATACCTTTGCAATTCAACATCCGGTGATTCGGATCACCAGCGCTTTATAGCCGGCACTATCAATGGAAGATTTGAACAAGATAGGTGCACTCTCCTTGACTTGACCTTATTAGAGTCTTATTTAAATGTTCAAGGGACAAGGCCTTACAATTTTAACACGCCCCTTGTGTGGGATTTATCTGTATGCATCCCTTAAACTTTAAGGATTATAACGAAATTTATAATGATGAAACTAGTCATAAAATAAATTGCATAAACAAAATTGTAAAGGATTAAGAAATAACCTTCGGTCCTAGCAAAAACGGCCTAAGAACAATATCAAAGTTGATATTCGCCTATCAGTTGCACCCAAGACGATGAGATATGCCCTTAACTTGTTGCTAGAATCGATCCCTCAATTTCTGTAAATTAATTAGGGTTTTCGGTTTTTTGTGTTGAGATGAGAGGCAAGAATTAGGTTAGCCAAATTAGGGTAGAAAAATGATCTCTCCTCACCTCTTATGTTAACCGAAATAAGAGTTAAATAAGGGAGATATTTATTTCCAAAATTTCGGCCCAAATCCGAAATTAAGAGAATAATTTTCTCTCTTTTTTTCGGTTTTTTCTACCTACCCAAAAATAAGGAGATTAAATCTTCTTATTTTGGTAGTATACAAAAATGTATAAAATGTATTAAATATAAATTGTCATTTATATTATTCCGCATTAACAAGTCTACACACAACAGCTTGCGGTTGATTTATTAATACGGGTCAATAATAATATATTATGACAATATCGTATAATTATCATTTGCTGATTAAATATAACCGATTACATTTAATTACGAATTAACATATTAATTCGTCCAAGCTAACATTATATACGTTAATTAAATATAACTTATTATATTCAATTTACGAATTGACAGTTAATTCGTCTCAATTAATATTATTTAATCGGCATTAAATAATCGTCTCATCAACACATTGACTAACTGTTTAGTCATATAAGGCATCAATGTGATTACATTTCCATAACCACATCTCTCAAATACATCCTTTAGGTGTGACCTTTAGGGACCAGTTGATCACCGCCATCTGTATGATAATAACGTCAAACTCTTTAGCAAGCCAACCGTTATTAGGTAATCGTTAATCAACTGATTAAAATACGAAGTATACCCTTGTGAACCTGTAAGAGATTTACAAATGTTATCACACTAATTTGTGGAGGACACAAGCTCCAACAAACTCCCACTTGTCCTCACAAGTGTATGTGCGATAACCGATTCTCATATCCTAAAATTTCTCCCACTCAATGTAAACAATTTGCAAATCCGTATTCACAAAGGTCGTATTTTACAAGCGATCACTATCAAGAGTGGTTTCCCCGACTAGAGAGTAACTTAACTGATAAACGAATCATCATTCGAGCATGGCCATGCATTTCAGTTACAACTCCTCGAGTGGCCCTGAGAAATAACTATACCTGATAAAGGTTGGATATTTTCCTCAACTCAAATCCTGCAGATGTAAGCACAGTATGAAATGACCCAGAAAAAATCTACTTAGCCTCCAGTTACGGCAGACCGTGAGAAAGAAACCAAAGTCACCCAAAAACTGCCTTAATCTCAAGAGACAGTCGATAGTCAAAAGAATCGACTCTAGGAACACAATGGATGTCCTATCCACGACCTGGCACCGAATGTTTTAAAAATTTAGGACTCCATTACGTTTTCACAAAAATTTGTCCTGCGAGGTATCGTTATAATCTCGCATCTGTGATCGATCAGTCAACCGTTTGACTTATGGCTCGTTGAACCCACCATCAATCGACTGCACAATATAATAGCCAGAGTTATCAGCTCTTGTAGGCGATTACGGACCAAAGCAAATATAATGTAATTCAGTTCACTTTGTGGTGTTCAATGTTGTCAGTACAATCCACATGAAAAACAAAATACTCCCTCCTATTCACAATAAACCTCCCATTTCATTTTGACACAAAAATTAAGAAAACACACTACCCCACCATATAAATAAATTTGGACCACACAAATACACTATCCCACCATACTATTAAATTTGGACCACACAAACACTTACCCAAAAAGGAAATAGGGAGGTTATTGTGAATAGACGGAAAAGGAAATAGGGAAGTTTATATTGAATAGGAGGGAGTATTATAATAAAACGATGAAGTTATAAATAGTATATGAAAAAGATAATGTATCAAATTCATAATCAACTACTACAACTCAGGAACACGTTTAATTCCCATGGAAATAACGTGCCCTTCATGCTTATCAAAATTCAACGGTTTAGTGAGAGGGTCCGCGATGTTATCATCCGTCGCAATCTTGTCAATCACTATCTCTTCTTACTCCACATAATCACGGATCAGGTGAGCTTTCCGATGTACATGTCTAGATTTGTTGCTAGACTTTGGCTCCTTAGCCTGAAAGATGGCACCTCTATTATCACAATAGATGGTGATCGGGTCATTCGAACTAGGAACTATCGCAAGTCCTTGTAAGAATTGACGCATCCATATCGCTTCCTTAGCTGCTTCCGAAGCGGCATAGTACTCGGATTCAGTGGTAGAATCTGCTACAACACTCTGTTAGGAACTCTTCCAGCTGACCGCATCACCATTAAGAGTGAAGACGAACCCGGACTGAGATTTTGAGTCATCTCGATCCGTTTGGAAGCTAGCATCTGCGTAACCGATTGCGCATAGCTTAGTATCGCCTCCATAAGTCAATACCCTATCCTTAGTCCTCCGTAGGTACTTGAGGATATTTTTAACAGCTATCCAGTGTGTTTCACCTTGATTCTTTTGGTACCGACTCGTCATACTCAATGCATATGCCACGTCTGGACGTGTACATATCATGGCATACATGATTGATCCTATTGCAGATGCATAAGGAACACGACTCATGCGCTCAATCCTTTCAGGCGTCGTGGTTGACTGAGACTTGCTGTTGCATCCCAGACGTCATTGGAAGGTTACCCTTCTTGGAGTTGGTCATGCTGAACTTCTCAAGAATCTTATCCAAATAAGACTCCTGACTAAGTGATAACGTCCGTCGTGATCTATCTCGGTAAATACGGATTCTTAATATGCGTTGTGCCTCACCCAGATCTTTCATCTGGAAATGGTTCTTCAACCATTATTTAACCGAAGATAGGAGAGGAATGTCATTCCCAATCAAGAGTATGTCATCGACATACAATATCAAGAATACAATCTTGCTCCCACTCGACTTGATATATAAGCATGGTTCCTCGACCGATCGAGTGAAACCATACTCTTTTATCACCTAGTCGAAACGATGATTCCAACTCCGAGAAGCTTGCTTAAGTCCATAAATGGAGCGCTTAAGCTTGCATACTTTCTTAGGATGTTCAGGATCTATGAAACCTTCGGGTTGCACCATGAACAACTCTTCCTCCAAATAACCGTTTAAGAAGGCGATTTTCACATCCATTTGCCAAATTTCATAGTCATGAAATGCGGCAATCGCTAAGATTATCCGAATGGAACGTAGCATGACTACAGGTGCAAAAATCTCATCATTATGCAATCCGTGCACTTGAGTGAAACCTTTTGCCACTATTCGTGCCTTATAGGTATCTGGTTGCGCGTCTACAGAACGCTTTATTTTGTAAAGCCATTTGCACTGTAGAGGTTTTACCTTATTAGGTAAATCAACAAGATCCCATACGTCATTCTCATACATAAAGTCCATCTCGGATTGCATGGCTTCGAGCCATAACTTTGAGTTGGAACATGCCATTGCACCTTTATAGGTAGCGGGTTCATTACTCTCTAGGAGTAAAACGTCATTCTCCTCGACCATACCAATGTATCTGTCCGGAGGATGAGAGACTCTACCCGACCTCCTAGGTTCCTCAGGAATATTAACCGTGTCATCAGTTGGAGGAACAACTTCCTCCATCCGTTCCCCGGTTGTTGGTTCTGGAATCTCCGACAGCTCGAAGGTTCTATTACTTGTCTTGTTCTCGAGAAATTCTTTCTCTAAGAACGTCGCACTAGCCGCAACAAAAACTCGATGTTCGGTAGGCGAACAAAAGTAATGACCAAATGTTCCTTTTGGATAACCTATAAAGTATGTCTTGACCGATCGTGGGCCGCGCTTATCCTCGTGTCTCCACTTGACATAAGCCTCGCAGCCCCAAACCCGAATAAAGGACAAGTTAGGGACCGTTCCCTTCCACAATTCATATGGAGTCTTGTCGACAGCTTTAGTCGGACTTCGGTTAAGTATAAGAGCAGCTGACAAAAGAGCAAAACCCCATAATGAATCAGGTACTACCGTGTGACTCATCATGGGTCGAACCATATCAAGTAAGGTTCGATTTCCCCATTCGGACACACCATTTAATTAAGGTGTTCCAGGTGGAGTTAACTGTAAAACGATTCCACAGTCTTTAAGGTGTTGATCAAACTCATTTGAAAGATATTCGCCACCCCGATCTGAACGGAGTGATTTAACCTTTCTACCCAGTTGGTTTTCAACCCTGTTCTGGTATTCCTTGAATTTCTCAAAGGACTCACTTTTATGCTTCATTAAGTAGACATATCCATATCTACTCAAATCGTCCGTGAAAGTGATAAAATATCTATAGCCATCTCTAGCGGTAATTGACATAGGTCCACAAACATCTGTATGTATGAGTTCTAATAGGTCACTAGCACGCATTCCAACACCTTTGAAGGAAATTCGAGTCATTTTGCCAATGAGACATGATTCACACGTGCCATATGTAGAAAATTCGAATGCGGGAATAGTCCCATTATCGACAAGTTTCTTTACGCGTTTCTCATTTATGTGTCCCATTCGACAATGCCATAGATAGGTTTGATCTTTGTCACCAACCTTTAATTTCTTATTATTCACGTGTAATACTTCCGTGGTTTGATCTAAGATGTAAATTCCATTCATGGAAACCGCTTTGCCATAAATCATTTCATTGAAAGAGAAAATACAGCTATTATCCTTTATTAAAAATGAAAATCCGTCTTTATCAAGTACGAAAACCGAAATAATGTTCTTAGACAAACTGGGTACATAGTAACAGTTATTTAAAAATAACTCAAAACCACTAGGGAGTTGGATTACATATGTTCCCTTCGAGACAACAGCAACTCTAGCTCCATTCCCGACTCGCAGGTCCACATCACCCTTTCCGAGAGGTGTGATGTTTCTTAGGCCCTGCAAATGATTACACAGATGATAACCACAACCAGTATCAAGTACCCAAGTTCCGAAACTTGCATGGTTAATCTCAATCATATGAATATAAGATGACATACCAACAGGAACGACGCGGCCTGCTTTAATGTCCTCACGGTACACGGGACAGTTCCTCCTCCAATGTCCAGTCTTGTGACAATGGTGGCACTCAATGTCACCGCCCTTGCTCTTTGCCTTGCTCTGTGAGCCACTAGTCTCACCAGGCCCACTCTTACCGTTTCCTGGCTTCTTGAATTTTGGCTTACCTACAGTTAGGTCGCCTGGAGCTTTGCCCTTACCTTTACCCTTGATGGAAATCGTGAGAACATCCTGCTTCATGCTCCCACTCAATTTCATATCCTTCTCGGTCTGTACGAGAAGGGAGTGTAGCTCATGAGGACTCTTTTTCAAGTCATTCATGTAGTAGTTCGCCCTGAAAAGGGCAAAACCATCGTGAAGAGAATGAAGCATACGGTCAATGACTATGCTCTCACTGATTTTACAATCAAGTGCCTCCAATTTCTCGACATTCTCAATCATGTTAAGAATGTGTGGGCTAACCGGTTAGCCCTTGTGGAGTTTCGCATTAAAGAAGCGACAGGTATGCTCATAAGTAACGATCCTCGGTGCTTTTGAGAACTCGTTAGTGAGCGTGGTGAAAATCTTGTTCGCGCCTTGAGCAATGAAGCGTCTCTGCAAATTGGTTTCCATTGCAAAGATGAGTACGTTCTTTATCGCACCCGCTTCCATAACGAAATCACTATAAGCAAGTGACTCGTTAACTCCCGCATTGGGGCCTGGGTTTACCGGTATTAGCTCAGTTAAGTACTTGAGCTTACCGTCAGCAATGGCAACATTCCGTAGTGCTGCCTCCCAGTCTGCAAAGTTGGACCCATCATTCTTCAGTCGCGTGTACTGATTCATGTTGTCCATAAAAACTTTTAGCCAGGACTCGCGTCCAAGCGTGGTACTAGGCATTGGGATTTCGTTATTTCCAGCCATTTGTTGTAACAGTAATGTAAACGTGTTCTACACTGCGAAAAGAAGAATAAATAATAAGCATGTGCATCGATTTTAATTTAAGTCTAATGATCTAATGTCATAACGCGAAGACTCAAGCATTTATACAATTGACCTTCCTCAAGAATTATATAAATGATCCCAAGACTCAATTATCTGTAAATTGATAAGCCAACCTTTTGGCTAATTCTACTGTTAGAATTCTTGGTCGATAAATTTCTGTAAATTCTATCTTTAGTCCATCATAATTACGAGAAACTCTTCGGACTATAATGTTGAGATAAACTAAGTCAACACAAACTACTTACCCAAGGTAGAAAGGGTCATATTACGCCTACCGACGAAGAAGGGATTCATAGTTGTTTGCCCTTATAAAGACTAATCTCAATTTCCGTTTTAGAGGAAGATCCCATCAACTTTATTTTAATTCATTTTAAGTGAACTAATATCTAGCATGCGTGAATGAATAAACTAAGGTGATGACTTAATAAACATGTGACATCTGTATGTCTATGAAAACTAACATACAACCTATATGTGTCAATTTTCATGCATTTTAGTAGGTGGTTTGGTTTTAGGCGGAATATGATGCATTAACTAGCATGTGAATGAAAAGCAATAAGAACGGTAAAACGTAAAACAAAATAAAGTCATAGTGTGGCCTATCCTATCAAAATGAACATAAATACAACTTTGGAATCCATCCATGGACCCGAGAAGCTTGTCTTGATGTTCCATCTTGATCCATGTAGTGGGAGTGAGCTACAATCTCCATCTTTAGTCTTCTTTGAAAATTACAATAAATAAATTTACATAATAAACCTATTTATTACATTCTAATTTCAAAACCCAAAAACTAAAGAAAAATAAAGGAGATTCGAGATCTCAAATTACATTAAAAATTATGTTCCCATCATTACGAAAACATAATTTGACTAAGGCCACACTAAGTATTTCAAATTACAACCGATTGCAAAAATACGTAAATTAAACCATTCAAACGATTCATTCAACTAAATAAAATGCATCAACTAAAAAAAATTAAACATACAAGACATAATTCTTTATTATGTAGATTAATTTTATCCAAACCACCTATTTAATTGATCAAATTAAGTGACAATTCCTCAATTAATCACATTAATTTTAATCTTAATTCATATTAAACTTGTAATATGAATTTAATCCATCAATATTTTAAACTGTTTTAAAATAATTCGGTATCTTTAAAATTGCAAACCGTTTCACAACAATTAATCATACATTGTAAATGTAATGTATAATTAATAATGGCCAAAACAAACAAAAACAAAATCCTTTTAGATTGTAATTGTCTCGGCTAAATAAAAAAAAAACAGAATTTTTTATTTTTATTTTTTTTTCTTTCGGTAAAGCCTTAAAAACCAAAACAAATAACCAAAATCCTTATTATTTTTTTCAGCTCGGCATTACCCAAAACCGTGACAAAAAAAACACAGCCAACTTTTTTTTTTTTTTTTCAGCTCAAAACCGAAAAGAAAAAAAACAGGAACTTTTTTTTTTTTTTTTTCTGTTTTGCATTCGGCAAACCCTAAAAAAAAACCAGCCGTCACATTTTTTCTTTGCGGCAAAAATGCCCTAAAACAAAAAAATTAAGATGAAGAAAATCGTTTATAGTTGCTATTAGAACACGATTAGCATATGAATTAATGAAACGTGATTAACCGTATATGCTAAAAACTATATAGCAAAAACGAATTTTATATCATCAACATGACGATTCCATTTACAATTTAACTTAATCTGCATTAAATTAAACATCAACCAATCTTTCATAAAATTATTTTAACTGATTAAAACAACAATATGAAAAATAAAAATGGAAATCAAAACAACAAAAACCAAAAAAACAGAAAAAGAAACGGCAAAAAAAAAATTTTTGTACTCGGCAAATTGTTTTTTCAGCCGAACCTTTTTTTTTCTCCTTTTTTTCGAAACCCTAATGTTGTTTACAAACAATTTTATGAAAATCATCAAAATAAAATTCATGGCCTTGGCTCTGATACCACTTGTGGGATTTATCTGTATGCATCCCTTAAACTTTAAGGATTATAACGAAATTTATAATGATGAAACTAGTCATAAAATAAATTGCATAAACAACATTGTAAAGGATTAAGAAATAACCTTCGGTCCTAGCAAAAACGGCCTAAGAACAATATCAAAGTTGATATTCGCCTATCAGTTGCACCCAAGACGATATGAGATATGCCCTTAACTTGTTGCTAGAATCGATCCCTCAATTTCTGTAAATTAATTAGGGTTTTCGGTTTTTTGTGTTGAGATGAGAGGCAAGAATTAGGTTAGCCAAATTAGGATAGAAAAATGATCTCTCCTCACCTCTTATGTTAACTGAAATAAGAGTTAAATGAGGGAGATATTTTTCTCCAAAATTTCGGCCCAAATCCGAAATTAAGAGAATAATTTTCTATCTTTTTTTCGGTTTTTTCTACCTACCCAAAAATAAGGAGATTAAATCTTCTTATTTTGGTAGTATACAAAAATGTATAAAATATATTAAATATAAATTGTCATTTATATTATTCCGCATTAACAAGTCTACACACAACAGCTTGCGGTTGATTTATTAATACGGGTCAATAATAATATATTATGACAATATCGTATAATTATCATTTGCTGATTAAATATAACCGATTACATTTAATTACGAATTAACATATTAATTCGTCCAAGCTAACATTATATACATTAATTAAATATAACTTATTATATTCAATTTACGATTTGACAGTTAATTCGTCTCAACTAATATTATTTAATCGGCATTAAATAATCGTCTCATCAACACATTGACTAACTGTTTAGTCATATAAGGCATCAATGTTATTACATTTCCATAACCACATCTCTCAAACACATCCTTTAGGTGTGACCTTTAGGGACCAGTTGATCACCGCCATCTGTATGATAATAACGTCAAACTCTCTAGCAAGCCAACCGTTATTAGGTAATCGTTTATCAACTGATTAAAATACGAAGTATACCCTTGTGAACCTGTAAGAGATTTACAAATGTTATCACACTAATTTGTGGAGGACACAAGCTCCAACACCTTGAGATGCTCACAAGGTTCTTTGATTATGCTCAAGGGAATTCTAACATTAAGACCTTTGTGATGGGAGGCCTAGTCACAATGTTGGCAAATGACCTTTGCCCCGGGTTTAACCTTTATGGGACTTATGTAAAGCTCGAAGGGAGCACTTTGATTGACGAGGATTCCATCTTCAACCATCACCGGTGGTGTACCTACACTCAAACCAGGAGTGTGGAGTGGTTTACAAGGGGATGCTCTTCTATTGTCCTCATGGGGTGGAGCCTTCCACCTACCGAGCCAAGGTTGAGTCGGTACTCACCTACACCGAGCTACCTCCTCCCCATTGAGATTCACCCTAACCCACCACAACGAGAGGAAGCACCTCATCAACCTCGTCAACCTCGTGAGTTGCAGGTAAGGGATAATGCACCACCGTCCTATGTACCCATTCCACCCTACCCCACTCAATATGTACCATTCACTCTCCAAGTTCCCAATGCTACGAACATGAATGACTTGATGAAGCTTATGCAACGGGTCGATCTTGGAGTGCAAGATGGGACGGTTGACAACTATTTGGCCCTTTATCCTCAATACTACAACATGGCTCAACAAGGGTATATCGAACCTAGAGGCCCTCGTCCATCTTGGGCTCAACCGCACCTTTTGTTCCCTAATCAAGGGAACCAAGCTGGGAACTTTGGCGGCCAAGGTGGAGGATTCTTTGGCCAAGGAGGAGGGTATGACCAAGGAGGTCCTAGCGGGTATAGATACCGCGATGTCGATGATGATGACGAGTGAGATGGCGAGAGGTGTCTACCACACCACCTCCAATTGTATGATACTCCTTCTTTCCCTACCTCTTATGTATAGTTGTATCGCGTTTTAAATTACCTTGCATTTAGTTTAAACCTCACTTGCATTTGTATTATATTTCATATTGCATTCACATTAGTTAGTTCATATAGTATAGTTTACATTGTAATATATCTCACATGATTCATATAGTTAGTTGCATATAGACTAGAATTCATGCATAATCACTAATGACCAAACCTATTCATTTCTACACTAGAAATAGTGTTTAAATCGGTTTGAGAGGGGGGGGGGGGGGGTTGATCATAGGTGACCATAGCTTAAAAGAAAACATGCATCATTTAGTGTAGTTTAGATTGCATTCATTTGTTATATATGACATATAGAATTGAATTTAGTTAGAGCATGCATTCATTCATATCATTGCATTTATTTCCATAAATTCAAAAATCCAAAAAACATGTACTTTCTTTTTCATTCCTACTCCTACATGTACATTGAGGATAATGTCCAAAATAAAGTGGGGGATGGGAATTTATTCCAAAATGCATAAAAATTGAAATTTTTTGAAAAATACAAAAACATGCCTGTTTATTTCATAATCATAAAAACCATAAAAATTTGAAAAATTGTAAAACCCAAAAACATGTTCATTCCTTTTTAGGGTAGAATTGTATATATTGTATATACTTGTTTGTTTGTTTGTCTATCCTTTTTCACATTGATCAACTGCGCCACATCCGAGACATGAGTATATTGAAGACCGCATGGTATGATCTTTCCAATCTCCTTTTTCCTCTTTATGTTAATGACTATGTGGCTTTATTTTGATTGATGCGGTATAAACAATGTGATTATAGGATTGCATTTAGATTATTTGGCATACTAGTTGGTAGAAGCATATGCATTAGAATGTATATATGTTAGTTGCATCATGGCATATAGTTGCATTTAGGAAACGTTTTGTGAAAGCATCTATTTGGGAAGCTTGACAAGTGTATATAAGGCCCTTGTAGATACTTTTTCTTCTTAAGACTTTGCTTGCTAGAATACTTGTAAAACACTCTAGGATGTGTCATGCTAGTATCCTTTGACCCATGGATTAAGGCCTAGTCAAGAGTACCTTGTGGTGTGATAACTCCTTGGCTACCGTTTATTCCAAGGTGACCCTTGAAACCATGCAACCATCCTTCACCATCTATCATTTTTTTTGTCAAAAAGGGAATGGGCACAAAAAATTGTTCAAAATTTTGAGTTCAAGAATTGAAATGAAAGTAAAAAAGTTTTCAATTGCATCAAAAGAAAAGAGGAGTAACAAAAATAAAAACTCTTATGCTTCTAATATAAGCACCCTCACTACAAATGGGGTAGCTTTGAAAATGTTCAAAAGAAAATGCAAAAAATTGAAAGTTGTCAAGTATTGAAATGCCAAACATCAAAAGAAATGGCAAAAAGAAAGTGTTCTCAAATGTCAAATGCCACAAGACATTGGGGGGAATAACAACAATAAAAGCAAACTCCTACATGAAACTAAAAAACTATTGATCTCTTTTCCATCGAATCCACTTTTGTGCATGTTAGAGAGGGGACGACCCTTCTTCTTGTCTAGGCAAGAAGGGGAATTCCGCGATCCTCCAGTGTTTCTAACACCATAGGGAGTCTACTATTGACGAAACCATTTAACGATTGAGGACAAAGGTACCCTAGCTTGACACAACTTGGAGGTGATTTATTGGTATCCTTCTAAGCTTAGTAGTTTGAAGAAACCGTATCTATGATGGAATGTGTACCCTTAGATTTCTTCCCTTGTAGATAATTTCCGCTACTTAGATGAGGAAAGTGGTTATTCATTTTTTTAGATGCATACATTACTTGTTTTGTGTGCCTTAATGTTTGGATGCATCGCCATTTTGGCAAGCCCCACTTTGCCTTGCAAGAAGGCATCCTACCTCATGGTTGTCTTGTTGTGAGTTGAAGGGGCAGAGTGAGACCCGCTAATTGTCTCACATCGGTTATATTAGTATGTTAGTTTAAATAAAGGTCCTAGTTCTAGTCACCTTTATACTCGGGATGAGTAAAGGTTCGGTTTGAGGATGTTTGATGTGACTCTTATTTGTGTACATCTAGTCCCCTAATTAAGCGTATTTTGTATATTATTATTACATTTTATGGCCATTATATCTGTCAAATCCTTTCTACTTTGCTTTCCTAGTGCATTTTGTATGACTTGTAGGAAAGAGGACAATGAGGCGGAATTCCTGTCTCTCGTGCACATTTGGAAGGTTGATGACGACGTTAGACGGATTAGTATGAAGAGGAGGCAAGAACGACGACCGACAATGCAAGAATAAGGAGTATGCGAAGATTAAAGCCGTGAAGCAAAAAGCTGTGCAACAATCCGAGCGGTTTAGGCACAAGACGAGCGGATCCTCCTCTCATGATCCGAGCGTTCCGTGCAGAAGACGAGCGGATCCCTTCCCTCACAATCTGAGCGTCCCCTCTCCTGGTCCGAGCAGATCGTGGTAGCACTAGCGTGATATGCTCATCTCCTATCAAGACTTGCATTTCTCCACTTTAAGACTTAGCATAGTTATTTACTAATCTATCCTTACTTAACCTAATGATGTACTACTATATATACCCCATTTGTAATAATCAAAAGAGAGTCCAATTAGACATCAAGAGGCACCCATAATAGAAATCCTCTTAGATTAGATTAGGAGTAGATTAGAATAGATAAATCTCAATCATTCCACAAGTTACATATTAATCTTCCCTTAATTATTGTTCAAGCTTTATTATTGGGTAATTGAAGATTATTGGGTTATTATTGGAGAATTGACAACTCTTCATCAATCAATCAAGTTCTCTTCTATTATTCCTTCTTTTCTATTTTGTTCATCTTAAATTTGGTATAATTCATTTACTCTTACTCTTTATTGTTTATTTCCTTAAGCTCTTATCATGTTTATACTTGTTGTGATGTTTGACACCATTAATGACATGTTTCCCATGATGATGAGTGAGTAGTCTCTTAACTAGGATTAGTGGAAAATTAAGGGAAATACAACATGGGGATTGATTCATGCTTAATCTAATATGTTTTTATTATTAAATTGCTTGCTTGTTGTGATTTCAGCTTATGCACATGTTATGTTTGATGAAATGCGAGCCTATGAATCCTTGCATTTTTTACCCATCATCTATCTTTTCAATGAGACTGGTAAGCTTGTACACCAACTCGAGTCTCATTAGACCATGAATATAGTTGAATAGGAAGGACTAAGTCGACTTGTAGGTGTTGTACAATCTAATCGATTCGGCTCCGGGACTCAAACCTTCTTAGGGATTGTAAGCTTATACACCAACTCGATCCCATCACAATAATAAGTGCTTGCTATATAATTAAAAAGATGTTTGTATGATCAACCCCCATGAATCCCTTATGATCCCATGACATCCTAGTATCCTTCATTATTTGTCTACACCTTTACATGCTTGTTTTACTTTGTTTCTTGCATTAGTTTAGAACACAACTACAAATCCAAATCAGTCGTGACACTAGCATAAATTGAGATATATAGACTTAGAACCCAAAGCACACCGTCCCGTCGATCGACCTCGACTTAACCACTATCTAGTTGTTTGTTGAGAATTATAAATGTGTTTGATTGGGAGACACGACGACACCTTCCATCAGTAACATGTGGTTAGGGATAGTGGTTTTACAAGTATCGAGTCGCTTTTGTTCACTTTGTTGATGTTTAAGTTGTTTGAAAGAGAAGATCAAATAGTTATGTTGTTCGATTATAGAGAGGTTGTCTTTAAACTCTTATAACTTGAGATTTATATATGATTTTGATGTGATTCCAATTGGAGGTAATAACTTGTTCTTTTACGATTCTAACGATAGGTCACACGCCCAAAATCACCAAGAAACGAGTGAGATATGACCGTTTTACGAAAATTGGACAGTGTTGAGAATGCGTAGGGTACTCGATCGAGTGGCCCTCACTCGATCGAGTGCACCCCTTGTTACTCGATCAAGTTACCCTTAATCGATCGATTAGCCCTGATAATTTCTTATACGTGCTTCTGACCTTCACCTACTCGATTGAGTAGGCTGTACTCGATCTAGTGACCCCTGTTTTGGGTCATATGCTTATATTTTGACTTCATTGCATATTATTTTAATTCAAAGGTGTTATTTTTCTTCTTTATGCATTGTTTTACGTGTGTATCGGTCTTGATGCATAAGTTACCCAATCTTATAATGTAGTGAGTGGCACCTTATGGTGGGTATGAGTTCGGTGGGGAGGACATGCGTTATATGTGGTTGTGATGGATAGTGGAAAAAGAAAAGGAACTTTGATGAGCTGATTGAGGCATGGTGCAAGTTTCGTGAGACGTGGTGAGTGATATAATTACAAATTTGAGTAATATAAAGATAAGTGTATATGAGTAAGAAGTGATGTAAGTGTAAGGAACGTGAGAATGAAAAGGTTGAAAGGAAGGATGTGGGTAGTAGCAACTTGAGAAGTGTAAGGAATTATGGAGGGAGATTGTTAGATTGTGTTGGTTAAGAATATATCTAATGAAAGGTCGTTGTAGGAGGATAGAGAAGAGTGGTATATAGTGAACTTAGATGGAGACATGTCGCGACGTGGATTTGTAGATAGTGAGTGAGTTAGAGAGATTTAGTTTATTAAGAGGTAAAACTAGTGTGTGCTTTTCTTGGGCAATTAACGCTTTGAAATGAGTTTTGGTTTGTGAGTGATAGCATGATGAGAAAACATCCATGGTAAGAAAGATTGAGATAGTACTGATATGAAATAATGGAATTTGAGTTTTGGAGCAACGAAAAGGTAAAAGAATTACTAGAGAGTTAGGTACAAGGAGTAAGGAGATGAACTATTAATTGATATTGTTGAGTGTAAAGAGAAACGAAGGATAAAAGTAAGCTGAGAAAAATATTGGCCGGAGTTATGTGAGATAGAAGTAAGGAATCGTCGAGATGCACGATACAATCATGAGGATGTGAGTTAATGGTTATATAGGAGTTTCGGGACAATATGATTAGTCATGAGTTTCGAGGAATTAAGGGAGTAAGAAGTTGGTAGAGTATCTACACGATATGAGATTTTGGTGGAGAGTTAGATGACGATACAATTAAGGATAGTATTGGAAAGAATGTTGAGGTAAATTTTGTTGCTGGATTTGATGTCGTTATTTGGAATGCTAACCAAAGATAGGGAAATGAACTGTTATATTTAGAGGTGAGTGTAAGAGATTTGTTATACGAGCAGTGGTGGTATTGTGGTGTTGTCACTAGTGGTTAAGAGTGATGATAAATAGTAAAGATAGTCATTTTAAAGAGGTTGATTTTATAGAAGCCAAAATGATATGTATGGTTGTGAGAGAGTATAAGATGTGGTTATAGGAGGCGGTTGCTAGTAGTTGAGTATTAGCAATATGGTTATATTTGGCAGGAGGTGATGGTTATGCGAATGGGAGAAAGTGTAATGAGGGGCATACGGGTTAAGCTCGGGCGAGAGGTAACATTTATTAAGTGGTAACTTACATGTTCCGGATTGACTAGTTGGATGTGGTTACGGGTCCATCATGTGTATAAATGTTTGTGTGAGGTTCTGACCTCACGAGAAGTGGTATGGTGTGATAGTTATAAAGTTGTCATCTGATTGTTCTGTAATATATGTTGGGTACGGTAACCTGATGGGATAATATTCAAAAGTGATAATATGGGTGATCTAGCATGGTTAGTTATACTGGTATATGTATTCGTGATATATGTTTATTCCGTGAAATGGTAAGGATGATGTTCATCAGGTTCTTATCTGTTTATTCCGTGTAATATGTTGCGTTGTGATCTAGTAAAGCGGTTTTGAGTAAGTTTTCTTGTCCGGGAAGTTGTCCTGAGTCAGTGTTTATGGGGAATTGTATAAGTTGTGATGTCTATCGATGTGGTTGGTGTGCCTCGGGTGGTGATCCGGGCACGGTAATTCGTGTTGTGATGCGAGTATTTTCGCGCCGCAGTGTGGCTGTTGGTGGCGGTGTGCGATGCCGTCATCGGTTGTGGTGGAGTAGGCGGGATGATTATGATACGCGTTTTTGGAAGTGCATACCAGTTATATAGATTGTTGTTTTGTTTACTGCTGTTTCTTATAAGTTTCGTTTGGACATATAGACTGTTGTTTTGTTTATTGATGTCTCTTGCTAGTTTTGGCTTGGGAGTGAGGGTAATGTATGATATGGAAGAGAGTTGCGCATTTGGTTGTGGTTGTCATGGTATAGTAATATTTTGTCGATGGGACACAGTTGTGAGAGGTGGTTAGAATACTTTTGATCTTGTATTATATGAGGCATTGGTGGACATAGTTGGGGCTAGAATTTTGTGGAACATGTGTTGTACTGATCTGGAAGCTAGAGGTAGTTCATAATCTTTTATAGAGACAGTGAACATAGGGTGTTGGGAATTAATATCATGTTAAGTTATGAATGAGTTTTTCGGTAATGGAGGAAAGGAACTCGAGGATCTAGTGTCAGGGTGGGTAATAATTGTAGATCATGAGTTATTAGTATGGAGATAAGTGCATGTATAGAGGACTATGTCATTTCGGCGGTAATAGGAAACAATTGGAGTATTGTTTATGCTAAGGGTCTTGTGGTATAGGTTAGGTGGTGTGCCGAAGAAATTGAGGTATGAGAACTGTTTAAGTAAGAGAGCCTTGGAAATAGGAATGGTTATAGGTGTTGAGGTTATAAGCGGTTATCTTTGACATAACATTTAGTGTGGTGGTGATGAGGATAATGAGAAGATATAGCTAAGGATCTAGTATTAGTGAGTTACGAGGACGTAATATTTATCTTAAGAGGAGTAGGATGTGATAAAAGAGAGTTTGATGGTTGTGCATGTTGTAGTATAATTGGAAGTAGAGTGTTAGTGTAGTATAAAGGATGGATCTTTGTTGTGATTGATTTTATTAAAGGTCATGGCCGTGCTTGTAGTAGTGTGATGTGTAGGAGTGTGGGAAGAATTCGATAGTGTTAACAGTTAGATGATGATGTTATGAGTGGGAGTAAACTTCGAGGACGAAGTTCCTTTTAAGTGTGGTAGAATGTAACATTCCATTTGATGTTTATGAGTGTCTTGATATTGAATTTTATAGTGGATGATATGTAGTGAGACGAAGCAAGCGACAATGGTGGATGGCATTTGGAAGTGTATGGAGTTAGTGTCGACGGACTATAATGTAGTTGATACCATATCGTGAGCCGTGTTGTGGAGGTAGGCATAGTTGGTGTTAAGAGTTCATGTTTTATAGGTTTGGGTTTTGTTTTGAGTTCTTAGTTGCATTGTTGTGTCTTGATCGAGTTACTATGTTGTTTTGAGTATGGGTTGAACTTCGGGGACGAATTTCTTTTTAAGGAGGGAAGACTGTAATACTATAGTTTTCTGTGTCTTTGGGTACTCTATGGAGTGGTGCTTACTCTGTCGAGTAAGTAAGTTGTTTTACGAAACAGGTGATGGGTACTCGATCGAGTAAGTGCGTATCACGGGTTGTTTTAGCCGGGTTTTGTTAATAACGCGAGATTAATTTAAAAGACTTCCGTCATTATTTTTAATCATTTTTACTTGTTAAAACCTTTCAAGAGAAGAGAAAAGAGTTACGTAGTTCGCATTCGTCATGTTATTAACAAATCCCAAAGGCTAAGATGGTCGGATCGTCGTATTCTTTACGCGGTTGAGTTCATCGTGTCGAGGGTAAGATCCTTGTATAGTTGGGGATGGAGTTGCCACGAGTCTGATAGTAGTCTTCCGCTGTGTTATCTTTATACTTTAGTTACTTCAGCTGTAGTTTGGTTGTAGAACAGTTGTACTTTACCTTACAGTTGGTTTTGGTTATGTAATCACTTAAAACTTATTTATTAAAGTACGTTCTTTTATGGTCTATTTGATATACATTGCCTCGGGTAACCGAGATGGTAGCATTCTCATGCTTTAAGTGTTCCTGGCAAGGCAGTTAGAGTATGGGGGTGTTACAACCGTCATGCCAACACGACATCACCCATGCCGTGAGCCCACATAACTTACACCACCGAAATAACCACAAAACTCAACGAAATTATGCAACTAACAAACTAACGGAACCAGGTGTATATGTGTGGACACAGCCGCCCGTGCCGAGGCTGCGACACTTCTCCCAAGGAACTTCGGCGCGAGGTCGAGGCATGTCATAGGCCGTTACCTATTTGTAAGGCATTGAAACCGGTGAAAGGTTTGACAAGCTTGCATTTGTGGAATCGCTCCCAATTTTTATTGAAAATTGGAACCGTTCGAATACTTCGCGTCATGTCAAGACACAAAGTAGTGACACGAACACTAAGAAATCTGTTACCCTTAGCATTCTATGTCTAGAATGACTGTCGTGATGCCAATGAAAACAGATGTTCACAAAGATCTTGAGTAAGGGGTGAGGGTACGTATTAGGAAGCTCGTTTATTTGAACACCTAATCCCGCCCGCCTCGATAGCGGCCTCTACTAATGATTAGGAAAGTTATTTATATTCGATATGTTGTCAATTGTATGCACGCTATGCAATATCCAACGTTTTAAACCTAGCATGTGAAAATTTGGACTAAGTCGGTGAACAAAGAATTTAGCAATTAATTGAGTCGAAGTTGGAAGTTAGGCTCATTACATGTGAATGCCAGATAAATAAATCATTCAAGAATGATAAGTAAAGAACAAACAAATAAATAAATAAGCTACAATTGATAAACTTGAATTTACGTCATAAACATGCTCAAAAGAATTTGAAAAGAAAAGAAAATAAAAGAGATAAAAGAAAATAGAAGAAATAAGGAAATTAAAAGAAATAGGAAATAAAATAAATTAGGAAAACAAAAATATAGAAATAAAATAGAAAATAGAAAATAAAGAAAATATGAATTATATGAAAAATAGTCAAATTATGGAAAATATGTCGAATTATGGTGATAATAAGAATAATAGTTGATTAAAATCCTAATTAGAAAAGCTACGTCAAAACGAGAAGAGTTCGGAGGCACAAGCCATCTCAGAACAGGCGTAGCATAAACTGCGTTCTCCGGAAGAGGCACATCACTTGTTGCGACTGTTCTTGAGTTGGATTCTGATTCTGAAAGTCAGACTCGTTGTTCGTTATTGTTCGTTGGTTAACTTTAATTATTGATGTATGACTCGAATAAAAGTGCTTTAGCATGTTTATGTATACTAATATCGTCACAAGTTAGATTAGAGAACAAGTTTAAATAAATTATTACGGCGATTAACATAATTATATTTATACGATGTCGGGTTTATAAAGGTCGAAACTTTGAACTTGAAAACGGAATTAAATATGATAAACTAAAATTAAATAAATAAAACTATGTACAAAAGACGAATTCGAAAGACTCGATATAGGAAAATCGAACCATTAAAATCCGGGTTTGAATAAGATGACGAAAACCCGCAAATATTGAATTATAAGGGATTTAAGTCGAATTATTTGATGAAAAATAAAAACATATATTTAAAAAGGGTAGAAGAAATAAAGAAGAAAAAAACGAAGAAAAGAAAGACAGACGAAAATAGCAGAAACCCGAGGAAGAAGAAGAAGAGCAATAACTGAAAGCAACCCCTGGAAGAGGCGCAACAGGTGTTGCGATCCTTCCAGATGGGGCATCAGTTGATGCGAATCTTCCCCACGTCAGATCGTGCTGTTTTCGTCAAATGGTTTTAAAAATAGATTTTAAAAGATGGTTTTGAGCATGCTTACGAAATAAATTCTTACATAAATTATAATGCAGAAATAAAACAAGATTAAAGTGGGATTTTACACCCTCAGACTTACATGTTAGCGTTGCGAGATTTAACTAAAATCAATTTTTAGCGGTGACTCGACACGATCTATGCAAATATGAAAGTACCTTTGAAAAAGAAATTAAAAAGATTGATTAATTGATTGTGTAGTGGTCAAATTGGTCCGTCATACAAACGTGACTGGTACTCAGAATGATCTGAGCTTAGGTGGTCGCAAGTAGGAAGCACGTAGGCGTCGAAAAGTAAGAGCGCGGTTTTAGAATGCAAAGGGAGAAGAGAAGAGCGGACAGTCGCGTGAAAAATATGTGAAGTGAGGGCCTTTATTTATACTAATCACGTGGAGGAACTTAGGAAAGGGATAAGGAAGAAAAGATACAGAAACAACCGACTTAGGTCAAAACTCGGAAACTTGGACAAAAACAAAGCCTTGCGAAAAGCCCCAGTAAGATTTGCGCTCCCCAGACGGGGCGCAATATTTGGTGCGTCCTTTCTCGAGTAGTATTTTTCTGTGCAAGAAAACGCGTTTGACAGCCTTTTGTATTTTAGCCATAACTTTCTCTACAAGACTCGGATTAAGGTGATTTCAGTGGCGTTGGAAAGCTAAGAGAAAGATCTAGAACATTCTGTGAAATAGGCCAGACCCATAAAAGTCGTTATCACCTCGTAAAATGGGCCCAAAAGTCCGGTTGTCATTTTAGCTAAATGAAATGCACATTTTGCAATGTAAACTTAAGTTTAGCTTGACATGGGACTGAAAATGGGATATACTCCTAACATCTTATGACATCTAACCTTAGGTAGACAAACACATTGCTTTTTGACTCGGGATTGACGGTTTTAGGAAATGAAGACTGTTTTGACTCCGGACTGCAAACGTACTCTTATTACTGCCAAAATGATTGTAATGACACCTAAATAACAACCAAGAGGTAGACACAAGTGTACAAGTTACCTTTTCTTAACCGATTTACGAAACGTCATAAAATCGCGACATATGCTAATCATGCGGCCCAATCATCACTGGGTGTTTGGCGGGAGGTGCAGAAACGAGGTGTCTAGAGAGCCCCAACTTTGACTGAGGCTTGGACAAGGCGAAAGTCAAAGTATAGCTCTCAGGTTAATCAAAGATTACAACCTGAAGACTATGGCGACGCGAGGCGGCTCAAGGGGTTTGAGCCAAGGACCTGTCGTTGGGAACATTTTAGAGTCTGTCGACTTCCGGGGAAGGCCGTTTAAAGTCCATTAGACTACGTAAGAAAACTCGCCAGCCAGAAGAATAAATCATACCTGAGACTTCTTTCCTGAGATTTTCCGGAGGTGCGTAGGAGCTGAGGGTAGGACCTAAAAGATATGTAAGGATTGTGCTAGGGTGTGGGGCCCTAAAGGAAAACATCGACGGGAAGGAGGCCTGATATAAGCTCAACCTAAGCGGTAACCAAGGTGTGGGTGTAGGAACTCTAAGGGATTGTGATCCTAAAGGATAGAAATGCTAGAAGTGTTTGAACTCTAGGGAGTTTGGGAACCTAAAGAGCTGGGTGTATGAACCTGGGTGTATGAACCTAAAAGGAAAGGCTGGTATGGGAACTTAAAGGCTTATGAGCCTAAGAGGAATTGGGATCCTAAGGTTAAGTTTAAGAACTATTGGGTTACTAATTCTTGTTTCGAACGCATGCGTCCAGGCTTTCTAAGAAAAAAGGTATAATAACTTCAAAAGGATTTATGGGTTTATGAATCTAAAGACATTTGGTATTCAAGCTTTCAGGTTTACGGACCTAAGGGAAGCTATGTTGGGGTCTATGAATCTAAGGGTAGGAATCCTAACTTTGGGTTTACGAACCTAAGGAAGGAGGTTCTGGTTTGGGAACTTCTGGAGAATGACACCTTTGCTGAACTCCGTGAAGAAACAGTAATATTAAGAGTAGCAGGACGTCGGTAGAAACTGCTGGGGAATCTGCTTGCGTCGGTCATAAGCGAACTCTGGCAAAAACCTTGAGGTTGAGATGTTTCTAATCGCCGATGTGTTCCACAACGAGAGTTCATTGCCGCTTACAGCCCACGTATTTCTTAGAAACATAGTTCGCTTGAGACCGACAGAAATAGATTCAATAAACCTTGAGCATCACTGCGAATACTGCCAGGGAATATCTTGACTGCCGCTGGGGAGAATGAAGACTTGGGCGAAGCCCACAGTTGGAGCGATCTACGCTTCTTATACTCACCTGCATGGTTAGTAGCCACATAAGAACACAGTCTAATAGGCAAGTAGCACATACCACATGAGGAAACGCACAAATTTTAAAAGCTCTTTTCTTTATAAAATTGTTTTAAACTTGAAATTTGTTTCTTCTAATGCATTATGCATATTCAATGGGATTTAGACGCATGACTTGATGAGACATAGCCTCATACAGACATAGATTGATGGACTGACACAACATGGGGATGACTCTGACAGACTTTGTCTAAGTATGCACAACCCATAGCCAAGTGTGGGCGACAACGCGTATCAGTTCTAAAGGTAGAAGCATTTTAATGGGTATGGATCAACTGTCTTCTTGGATGTCTTTCACCACCGTTTGCTGTAAAAGAGACCCATCTTGAGGCACAATTACTTGGAGAATCAATCTAAGGCCTTTGTCTTTGTCCAAACCGAACACTAGCTTGAGTCAAATGAGACTCGAAGAGTAAAAGGGAGGAATAAAGGAAGGGTGACGCCTCGGAATAGAAGGCCCTAGGATGAGAAGATGACTCTGGAATTTGGTAAAAAAGGGAGACTGGGCGACAATAAGGAGCCCCCGGTAAAGAGGTAGAAATAGAAATTGTGGTTGGAAGGTTGAAATTGAGGTTAAAGGTTGATGGTTGGGGTGGTTCATAATTTAGGTTGAAGGTGTAATACCCGCCCTTTTAGAGACCCTTTGACCAGCGTTGACTGACTTTGGGAGCGGTAATAGTCCTTAGAAGTGCGTGCCAAAGTTATCTTGGGTTGTGAGTTACGGGTGGTACTCAATAGAGTAGAGGCTACTCGATCGAGTAGCTTGGATACTCGATCGAGTAGGGTGACACTCGATCGAGTATGTGGGACACTCGATCGAGTAACGGGTTTTCAGCGAGGGTTTTTAATCGCGTTTTGTTAAATCCGCAAATCATTTCCGCCTCACTTCTTCAATCCTTTAGTCGCCTCTTTCCCTTCCCTTCACCATAAAACCTTCATGGAAGCCTTTGAAGGTTCTTATGCCTTAGGAGAGCGTAATCTGAGTCGGGTAGCGGTCTTTTGCCGGGTTTCTTCTTGTAGGTAAGTTGTCATCATCATCCGTATCGTTGTCTTTGCAGTTAGGGTTTACTTGTTAGTGATAGGTGATTGTGTTATGGTTATAAGTGTTGCTTGATTGCCGGATGTTTCGTATGTTGGCATGGAGTGGTTGCAGTTGCTTAAAGGTAGGTTCGCCTACTCAGTTTCTGTAGATGGTCTAGTGCGTCGGTTGTTGTGATTGTATTGTGGTTGTGTCGTGGTTGTGTTGTATTGCAGATGGTTTGTGATTGTTTGTCTCTGGTTCTCGAGATGCGTTCTCGGCTGAGTGGAGTCACTTGCGGGAGTGGCTTCACGCCCTAGTTTCGCCCTCCGTGGAACCCGCCACGGAAGGGGATGTGCACATTAATGGGACAGGGTTATCGCTCGGTATGATGAGCGGGGCTTAGGTGGGAACGGCTGTGGTCCCCCACTGGCAGGGCTGGTCCAGTGGACAGTCGGTGACGGTGATTGATCGGAGTGGGTGTGCTTGTGTGTGTGACTGATTGTGTTGTGTTGTGTTGATAGATGTTGTTGGTATTGTCATGTCTTATCTCAGTACTGACCTTGTGTGGTTGTCTTGTTGTTTTATGTGTCTGCCGTGATCCCTTATGATGAGCAGTCTGTCTTAGCAGGTGTTGATGTCGTTGATAGCTGGAGTCCGGGCAGGGATGAGTCTTCACGAGATTTGATAGTAATAGCGAGTAGCCTTTGAGTTGTAACTTTTATATGTTTGTTGGTTTTAAATAACTTGTAATATAACATAATAGTTCTTTTATCGGCATTTGATTATTACTGTCCTCGGGCAACCGAGATGGTAATGCCCTTATATGCTAAGGAAGGCCTAGTTAAGGTTCCTCTGGATATGGGGGTGTTACAAAGTGGTATCAGAACAACGATTTTGGAGCCTGTAACCAATGAAAATAATGAACGTAGTGAGTCTAATAAAATGAACCTGGTGTATGTATAATGGGAGCCCCGCTGATGCTAGATTTTGGGTGAGTAGGCGCCCTCATTTCAAAATCTTGGCCCCATGGTACTTAAGCCAGTCACAGGGTATGGGGATGTGGAGTCCGTGTGTATGTATGTAATGTGTATGTTAATTGTGTCGGAGTCATTTGTGGTTGAGTCTTTGCTAACGTAGAGATGGGTATAGTAGTTGCGTTTGGATGGTGTATAGTGAAGTTTTGGCATGATTAGTGAGCTTGTACGATGATTGTGAGAAACGTGACAAGAGTTTATTTGATAGAAATGCGTGAAAATGTGAAAGTGTATGCCGTGATATGAAGGTGATCATGTTAGTGTTTGCTTCAGGTTGTTAATAACGGTAATCATATATGAGTTTATAATTCCTACTGTAGCTATAAAGATGATAGTTAAAGAAGTGTTGAGTTATAATATGAGACATAGCACATAGTAATGCGTTTATGCCTTGTTTATTGGTTGAAACTCTCCACTGCGTGACGATCAATTTATGTAGAATGATTTGCTTATGATTGAACTTGGAACATGATAGGCCTTAATTTACTATGTAGAGTATGCATTTATATGACATATGAAAGAATGAATTATCGTTAATTATATGTTTCATGTTGATGAGAACACGAGTTTGGTAGTATTGTGGTAAGATAAGTTTAAGTATGGTAGGATGACGTGATTATGCTTATGAATGACTCGGTAGTAGGTAAACCGAGTTGGGTAATTTGTTGTAGCGTAATATGACATAAACCTTATTTGTTGAGACGATATTGTATGCTTGAGTAATAATGGTAATGTGTGAACGAGCATGATAACTAGTGACGAATCCGAACTTAGTTTGGAATCGACACGCGATATTGTTTTTGCAGGAATCTTCAATTTACTTCGTATTCCTGACCGTATACCTAACTTTACTTGACCGAGTGCGAGTGCTTACTAGACCGAGTAGACCTCACTCGATCTCGTTAGGAAGCTATGACGTCGGGTTGTGGAAATTTTCTGCAGATACTCGACGAAATAGCGCCTACTCGATCGAGTAGAGGGCACTCGATCGAGTACCCTAGACACTCGATCGAGTAGGTTACTGTACAGTGATTCTGCGGGTTTCTTAAAACCCTTATTTCCTCTTATTCTTCTAATTCTTTCTCCTTGATTTCGAAACCTAAGCTCTTAAACCCTCAAAAGCTCTTATATCTTTGTAGTGTGGTGACGGATTTGGGTTGTTTCTTCTTATTTGTTTGCATTCTTTTACTTTCCTACTTAATCAAGGTATGAAATTTCTTCCCTATTTACATGTTTTATCACTTTGAACTTGTTAGGATGGTAGGATTGACTGAAATTTTGATTCACATGGGCGGATTATTGCTTTTAATTGTTGTAATATGATTCACATGCTTTCCTTTCTTGATTATTGGTGATTAATTGCTGTAAAATAGATTAGAAATCGCGAAATTCGGGGCGAATTTTCTAGGGTTTGCAAAAATCAAAACTGATTTTGGGTTGTTTTTACATGTTATATGATGAAAATTGAACACTATATATGGTACATATCATGTTGAAGGATGAATTTTGGTGATTTTCACCTTAAAAGTTGCCTTAAAACTCCGTCTCAAAAGTGCCCCAAATTGAAATTCGTTTTCTATATTTGAAAATTTGGTGTTGGATATGATTGTTTAGTAAGGGTAAACTTCTATGTGATAATGGTAATCTTAATTGATGGAGAATATGTCAAAACCGTTACAGCTATAGAGACCGTCTGACAAGTTTAATTGAGTTGTTTGTTTCTAATATTGAAGGTTGATGATGATATGTTCTAAACTACTTTTCTATGAGCATGTACAAATACCTCACATGTTATTAGGTGTGTGTATAGAGTAGCATTTGAATCATGCTAGGATGTTAGAATTGGTTGGGTATGTTGTGTTTACCATGCTAAACTTTTCACAACTATTGGATATGAGTTGCTATAAACTGAATTATATATATCAAATTGGGAACTTGTTGGTGACGTGTGTACCTAGCTTCGCATTTAAAGTCCAATTGTATGAATTATGTGCTTTACATGTCTATACAAGTTTGGTTTAAGTTATATGCTGAAACAGATGCCGAGACTGAACATAGGGACCCGACAAAGCAAGAGGGGGAGGGCTTCACAGCCCGAGCCTGGGGAGGGTAGTGGACCCGTGGTACCCGCGGTACCGGAGTAACCTACGGTTGTGTTTGTGGACTTTAAGCAAAGGGAGCGTTTTGTGGTTTTTCAAAAACGCAAGATGAGGCCAACTCGGTGTGTGGATACCACACTTTTGGAGGATTTGGGAATAGAGACGGATGTCCGTCACATATTTGAGACCTTGGTCTTTACGGGGTTGTATCGGCTGAGGAAACATTCCTACCCTTTTCTTACCTTGGAGTTTATGAGCTCCTTTAGTTACAACCCAGCTGCCCAAACCGTTGAGTTTCGTTTGATGAACAGAAGTTTCTTGCTTACCATGGAACTTTTCGCGTCTCACCTTAGGTTGACCAAGCCTCCCAGGGATTCCATCACTGATATTCCTGCTGAGTGCGGTGTCTGCCGCCTAATGCCCTGTCTAACCGGAAAGCCAGCTCCCACCTCAAGCAACATGCTGATTAATGATGTTCAGCATGTTACCTTGAGGATCTTTCTTCGTTCTCTTTCGAACCTCCTTTATGATAGACCGGATATCAGTAAACTGAACAATCATGAGGTGTTGCTTCTGATGTCTTACCTCAACCCGGAGCGGGCCGAGAGGGTGGTTTTTAATGCTCCTGCCATCGTCTGCGCTAGCCTTGCTTTGATGGCTACTGCCACCTCCCGGTACTTGAGCTGTGGCGCTATCGCCACTCGGTTAGCAGAAAAGCTAACCACCTTTGAGGCTTCTTCCGAGTATGTTCCTCTGGCAACACCGGTGCCTACCATGGACCGTGACTACTACCTCGACCTGAAATGGTTGAGAACTTTAGCTGATGGCAGCCTTGCTTGGATGGTGTGGGGCATGAGCTGGATGAAGATTCCGGCTCCTGAGCACCTCCCACCGACAGAGCCGTTAGACCCGGTGGTCATAGTTGTGGACTCCGATGAGGAGGAGGAGGGTGATGATGGACCTCGACAGTTGAGGACGTACATCATTGATGACACGATTCTCCAGGTGATGCCCGAGCCGAAGAAGGGGAAGAACGCGGCGGTAGTGGAGGATATGCCCAGGTTGGGGAGAGGACCCCGTCGAGTGAGGGAGAGGACCGCTGAGACTAGACCACGGCCGGTAGCACCACCGCAACAGCACCCTTTTCCGTGCTACCCCTACCTCGACACCCCGGAGACGCGATCGAGTTACTTGGCAGAGAGAGTGTCATCCACTTTGACACTCAGGAATATGCATGAGATGGCGTACACTCAGGGGTTTGGGACCGAGGGACCGCATCCGGTATGGTGGAGTGGAGTTGGGGATTATAGTGGAGTTTTCCACTCTTACGGGGTGGATCAGTCAGCTTGGGGGACACCGGAGTCCTTTGCCTTTGGCGGCTTGACCCCATGGTATGTGAGCCCTGGAGTTGGAGCGGGGGTTGATGCGGGCATTGGGTCATCGGGAGCGGGCACATCGGGAGGCGATGGTGGTGGTGATGAGGTGATGGAGGAGGAGCAGCAGCAGCAGCAGCAGCAACAGAAGTGATACTCCTATTCTTTACCTTTGTGTTTGGTTGATGGTAGTCGTCGTTAGTTTATGGTAGTCGTTGGTTGTTAGAACTTTTATTTCGGATTTGTATGCTTGGCCATAAGGCCGGATTTGCTAGTTTGACTTTGTTGCAGGATTTTGTGAGTCGGGAAGTCATCCCGACTCAAGTTATGGGACGATTATGTATATATACATCTGGGTTATGACAGGTTTTCCAAGATATTTGACCTGTAGGTACTCGACAGAGTACCCCAAACTCGGTCGAGTAGCTATAGGTGTGGGAGAAAAGAGGCAGTCTGATCTCAGGGCTACTCGATCGAGTAGCCAAGATACTCGATCGAGTAGCGGGCACTCGATCGAGTACCACTGCATACTCGATCGAGTAGCACTGTTACAGGAACTTTTCGAAAATTAAAATTGTTTAATTGTTTTATAATTACATGTTTGATGTTTAACATGGTCATTGATGCTTCGTAACACCTTTGAACCGTTAATTTCACATGTTGGAAGTCGCGCTTGGATTTTATATGCATATTTGTAACAAATAGTGAAGTAGTGATTGTTTCTTGTTGCTTTAATCTTACATCCGCCATATTTACTATCTATTCATCGGAGTTACGTCTTTTCATACACTTAGACATATGATATTAACATGCTTTCTCGACGGTGGCTAGTTATTCGGGTGGGTTGTGTATGTTTTCTAATTTAGTGAGTATATAATTAGTGAGTAATGTCCATAATAAATAATATGGTTTTGATTTATGTCACGATGCAAGTAATAAGTAACATATGTAGTAATTTGGTGGTGAACTTCGGGGACGAAGTTCCTTTTAGAGGGGAAGAGTAATGTCGCAAAATAAAAAGGCTGATTTTGAAATTATGTTGTTGTTCGTTTATAATGTTTTGTTGTTTATTTACAAAGTTTTCTATCACTTTGGTCACATTACGTGTATGAAGTTGTAACTGGTTACATTAGTCGTTGAGTAATTCATGTGTTGAAGTGAAGTCGAATAGAAAGATGGTCATGAGGCCGTGTGTTGGGTATAGAATTATATTATTGAGTACTTTACTGGTGCTAAAGTGACATGTTTCGCGTTAATGGTAGTTGCTACGCGTTGTTAGTTGTTGCTAAGTGAGAAGGGTGTAAACTCGTACTGTGTTGAGTATTTCAAGTAATATCTTGTAAGAGTCGACCTATATAGAGTGACAGTTGATGATGATGACATGGGGGATGGCATTTCAGGGGAGTAGTGACATGTGTCGAAAGAGTAGTGATGTAGTTGTGTTCCCGTATCTTGTGCGTTGAGGTAGGTGAGTTGAACTTTGGGGACGAAGTTCTTTTTAAGGGGGGAAGACTGTAATACCCGCCCTTTTAGAGACCCTTTGACCAGCGTTGACTGACCTTGGGAGCGGTAATAGTCCTTAGAAGTGCGTGCCAAAGTTATCTTGGGTTGTGAGTTACGGGTGGTACTCGATAGAGTAGAGGCTACTCGATCGAGTAGCTTGGATACTCGATCGAGTAGGGTGACACTCGATCGAGAGTTCATTGCCGCTTACAGCCCACGTATTTCTTAGAAACAGAGTTCGCTTGAGACCGACAGAAACAGATTCAATAAACCTTGAGCATCACTGCGAATACTGCCAGGGAATATCTTGATTGCCGCTGGGGAGAATGAAGACTTGGGCGAAGCCCCCAGTTGGAGCGATCTACGCTTCTTATACTCACCTGCATGGTTAGTAGCCACATAAGAACGCAGTCTAATAGGCAAGTAGCAAGTACCACATGAGGAAACGCACAAATTTTAAAAGCTCTTTTCTTTATAAAATTGTTTTAAACTTGAAATTTGTTTCTTGTAATGCATTATGCATATTCAATGGGATTTAGACGCATGACTTGATGAGACGTAGCCTCATACAGACATAGATTGATGGACTGACACAGCATGGGGATGACTCTGACAGACTTTGTCTAAGTATGCACAACTCATAGCCAAGTGTGGGCGACAACGCGTATCAGTTCTAAAGGTAGAAGCATTTTAATGGGTATGGATCAACTGTCTTCTTGGATGTCTTTCTCCACCGTTTGCTGTAAAAGAGACCCATCTTGAGGCACGATTACTTGGAGAATCAATCTAAGGCCTTTGTCTTTGTCCAAACCGAACACTAGCTTGAGTCAAATGAGACTCGAAGAGTAAAAGGGAGGAATAAAGGAAGGGTGATGCCTCGGAATAGAAGGCCCTAGGATGAGAAGATGACTCTGGAATTTGGTAAAAAAGGGAGACTGGGCGACAATAAGGAGCCCCCGGTAAAGAGGTAGAAATAGAAATTGTGGTTGGAAGGTTGGAATTGAGGTTAAAGGTTGATGGTTGGGGTGGTTCATAATTTAGGTTGAAGGTGTAATACCCGCCCTTTTAGAGACCCTTTTACCAGCGTTGACTGACTTTGGGAGCGGTAATAGTCCTTAGAAGTGCGTGCCAAAGTTATCTTGGGTTGTGAGTTACGGGTGGTACTCGATAGAGTAGAGGCTACTCGATCGAGTAGCTTGGATACTCGATCGAGTAGGGTGACACTCGATCGAGTATGTGGGACACTCGATCGAGTAACGGGTTTTCAGCGAGGGTTTTTAATCGCGTTTTGTTAAATCCGCAAATCATTTCCGCCTCACTTCTTCAATCCTTTAGGCGCCTCTTTCCCTTCCCTTCACCATAAAACCTCCATGGAAGCCTTTGAAGGTTCTTATGCCTTAGGAGAGCGTAATCTGAGTCGGGTAGCGGTCTTTTGCCGGGCTTCTTCTTGTAGGTAAGTTGTCATCATCATCCGTATCGTTGTCTTTGCAGTTATGGTTTACTTGTTAGTGATAGGTGATTGTGTTATGGTTATAGGTGTTGCTTGATTACCGGATGTTTCGTATGTTGGCATGGAGTGGTTGCAGTTCCTTAAAGGTAGGTTCGCCTACTCAGTTTCTGTAGATGGTCTAGTGCGTCGGTTGTTGTGGTTGTATTGTGGTTGTGTCGTGGTTGTGTTGTATTGCAGATGGTTTGTGATTGTTTGTCTCTGGTTCTCGAGATGCGTTCTTGGCTGAGTGGAGTCACTTGCGGGAGTGGCTTCACGCCCTAGTTTCGCCCTCCGTGGAACCCGCCACGGGAGGGGATGTGCTCATTAATGGGACATGGTTATCGCTCGGTATGATGAGCGGGGTTTAGGTGGGAACGGCTGCGGTCCCCCACTGGCAGGGCTGGTCCAGTGGACAGTCGGTGACGGTGATTGATCGGAGTGGGTGTGCTTGTGTGTGTGACTGATTGTGTTGTGTTGTGTTGATAGATGTTGTTGGTATTGTCATGTCTTATCTCAGTACTGACCTTGTGTGGTTGTCTTGTTGTTTTATGTGTCTGCCGTGATCCCTTATGGTGAGCAGTCTGTCTTAGCAGGTGTTGATGTCGTTGATAGCTGGAGTCCGGGCAGGGATGAGTCTTCACGAGATTTGATAGTAATAGCGAGTAGCCTTTGAGTTGTAACTTTTATATGTTTGTTGGTTTTAAATCACTTGTAATATAACATAATAGTTCTTTTATCGGCATTTGATTATTACTGTCCTCGGGCAACCGAGATGGTAATGCCCTTATATGCTAAGGAAGGCGTAGTTAAGGCTCCTCTGGATATGGGGGTGTTACAGAAGGTTCATGGTTGGGAATGGTTGATAATTGAGGTTGAAAATTGATAATTGGATGGTCGTGTTCCTAAGGTCTGCCTACGTATTCACATGGAGTGAAATCAAACCAGATCGTAGGTCAGAGTGTGTGCCTAATCTATCCTGTTAGGGCCTTAAAGTGCATGGGTCACGAAGGTAATTTCCTTTGGTGACTCGAAGTATTGATTTGAGATATTTCCCTTCACTGATCATAGACCAAAGAGATATAATTAAGTTTGTAAAAATTTCCTTATCGTCTGAGCACACCTAAAAGTGAACCCTAAGGATGAATTGGTTATGTCCTGTTTTGGGTTGCAAAGTATTTGAAGACTCCGTGTCTGGGTCAAGGTGAAAGTGGATTGGATATTTGGAATGTGGAGCTTGGAAATAAGAGGCTTTGATGAACAAATCTCTGGCGCTTGATTTTGTGGAGTTAATGCTTGATGGGATTATGGCTTGTAATGTGGCTTGGAAATGGAGTCTCCTGGCTTGATGTAGCTTGAGCATATAAAGGTAGGTTAATTGATACGGGTTCAAGTTTTCATGTCTTGGCTCTAAAGGATGGGTATACTTGACAAGCTTGAGAGGACTCTCAAAATTACTAATTCTATACTTGAAGCGGTCTCGAGAAGGACTTAGGGTGTGTGTGAAAGGCTAAGTGAGGGTGCTATCTGACCATCTTCATCGATGTCTTGATTTTACCCTGTAACTTGATTCTATGTAGACTTCAACGTTATTTTGTTCAGTGTTTAATTTCAGGCTTGTTCTTGATTCATTCTCAGATTCTTGGTCTAGAATATATCTCGGCTTTTTGCTCAGATTCTTTATTCAGGTTTTTGAAGATAAATTTGACTTTGGATATTGACATTGACTTGCTTGGTTGAGCCTTCTTCTTTTGACTCTTTTTTCTTGGATTACGGGCATAACTGCGGCCTTGGATATTGGCACCCGTTTCTATTGATTGAGCCTTTGTCTTTGATCATGGCTCGTATCGTCTAGGATTTGCTTGCTACCATGGATTTGGATCAGACTAGCACCTTTGAACTGAAGCGGGTTGGTCTTTAGTAAACACGGGTGTTTATTGTGGGGGAATGGGCTTGCCTTCCATCATGGATCGTTAACAAGGGAAATGGTCTGGATTCGTCCTAGAATATCTTGAGATATACTCAACCTAAACTGGGTTGTAGCAAGGGGTTTCTTATGCCAGACATGGAATAGGTAAGGAAAGAACACGGAGTTTCAGGTCCTCTACAACTAGAAAAAAAAAGTCGACTAAGTGTACTCACATTGACTTGGCATATTTGTCGTTATTTGTTTTAAAGTGTCTCAAATCAATTTTTGTTATCACAGGAAAGGTTAAAGGAAGAGATAGGATAGAATATGTGGATTGAAAAGTGTACTTTTATTAAAATGATTAATGAATTTATAAACTCGAGAAGACATGTGACTCATGGGACAGCCCCCAGGTTGTTACTAGGAATGGAAATGGACACAAAGAAAGACACTAGAATAATTATGGGATAGAAAACCTAGGACTCAGATGCAGACTTTGATTCGATCTTAAATCTAGACTCCTAATCACCACTATTATCTTCGGAGGATCCTCTTTCAGCATCTGATGGCTTGAATGTCCGATCTTGATTGTTGAATGATTTGAGCACCTTGTCCTCGTTGTTTGGGGTACTGGAAGGGTAAAGGCCCAAGAGACCTTCCTGTATTTGAAGAGTAAGACGCCCATGAGGGTCATACTTTTCTCTTGATGGAAAGAGGGCCGATAAAGATATCTTTCCGCGATTGAGCATATAGTGGATGGTATATTTGAGTTTGGAACATGTTTCAGTGTCGTGTCCATTACCCCTATAGAATAAACAATATTGAGAACCGTCCCAGAAGCGACCTATCCTCTCGTACTCAGGATCAGTGGTTGGACCAATTGGATGGACTAGTCCTTTGTGAAAGAGTCTTTTAAAGGCGATCGTATAAGGCATGCCTAAATTGGAGAATGACCTTGGAGGCTGAGTTCCTCTTTCTGGTGAAGGTTCTATAAACTTTATGTCGGTAATGTGGATTGTTTGATTTCATCGATACGAACAATCTCTGCTGATAAGTCTTCGACGGTATTGATACCACATTTCAAGCGAGAGGTGTAAACTAGGTGCAGACAGACAATAACGTCTTCAACCAATATTGCCTCCTTTGACTGGTCGGGTGCTTGTGAGTCTATTTTCCTTCTTTTCACCAAATGATTGGTGAATCGTTCATCTTCTTGATCATCCGCATGATTGAACTTCTTATAAAGTCGCTTAGTTTCTGTATCCGAACTAGTTAGGAGCGAGACAGAAATCCTACCATCCTCAATCCCATCTTATAATACATGCTTGAGTTTATAGCAATCTTCGGTATCATGCTCTCTACCCTTATGGTATTGACAATACTAATTGCCATCCCAAAATTTAGATTTCTTTACTGGATCTGGGGTCACTACTACAAAAATCATCATAGACATCCGACATTTTCATCAATAGGCATCGGATTTACAACTGATGCACAGTTGACACATGTATATTCTTTATGCATATACATCAGTCTTAAATCTGATGTCTATTCAAGAATAGACATCAGGTTTAATTTTATCCCATGCCTATTTTATGAATATGCATCAGAGTTTTACTAAAAACCGATGTCTATTGCATAAATAGACATCAGTTTTTAGTAAAGTCTGATGTCTATTGTTCTATTTTTTAAAAAAAAAAAAAATTGACGTACTAGCAAATAACCTGCCTTCCTTTCTAGTTTGCAAAATATTGTATACAACAATTATTATTGTATATATATACAACCAAACCCATCATCCAGACAAAGTAATGAAGTACATTACATTACTAAACATTCAGAAAATAGGCTGCTCCTAAATAAGGATTCTCGTCAATTTCGTAAGGTGAATATGACATCTACAAAATAATGGTTGTCCATGTACCTAAAGATGTAAGAAAATTACAGCATGATCAGATCATATCATGAAATTCACCTGCTTAGCATAATGGTACATGTATCCAAAAAGTTTAAGCATAATTGATTAACCATCAAGTTAATTAAAGAAATGATATAAGAGTGGAAATAGAAACTCCAAAGCATAATAATAAAAAAAAATATTCTTATTGAGGCAGTAACAATTCCACAAATTTCCAATCGAAAACACAAAGTCGCAAACAACTAGCGTACCAGACTATAACAATGTTGTGAGCTAAACATCTGGGAAGTGGTACCCAAGCTAGAGTATGCCATCAAAGTTGACTGAAGTACGCTCAGATGAAAACGAATCCTCATTTTCTTCCCTGCACAAAGTATTGGGTACGAGAACAGAGTAAATAGAAGATTACCACATACATTAAATGGAATGACGACTAAAGTAGACATGAAAAGCTGTGGCATAACAGTTGCTAGCCTTAAATTAGCAAAACATCAACACCTGATCGAACCTGAAGAAAACCAGTCTTTGGCTTCAGCTTCTTTTCAAGCTTATCCCATTTGTACCTAAGGTCCATCAGAGCCATGTTAGAACCCTTGCAGTTAAACAAAAAGCTCGAATACAATAAAAGAAATTGTACATAAGCATTACCCTCCAATATCCCCTAAAAGAATGGCATCATCTGATCTCTTTGCTGCAGACAAGGTCCCTTCCGGCAAAGGCACTCCCTATACGATTGATGATGAATCAAAATCGCGTGAAAGTAAGACAAATGAGATAATCACATATCGCATCCCTCAAATACTAAAAATGAAAATTGCATCATATAACTAGTTTTGAAATAGATTTAGAACCATAGCCAAAGTTCCTCATTTCAAACCAATGAACTAGATGTAATAGAATATACCTTATCACATAGGAAGCACTATGACAGCATAGTTCTCGAACAAATTCCTTCACCAGGAACTCGTCTCCGGAACGACAGTCTGTCCGGATCTTGCAAACAACGTGAAACTTTAATGTTTCAAGATAATATTTGAAATACAAACATTAAATAATGTGGTTTCAAATGCGCACATGTAAAGAAAAACTTTACTTAATTAATCAAACTAACGACGAAAATGCTGGTGAAATGTTAACCATTACCTTGATATTGGAGGAAAAACAGCCACTGAATATAATCCCATAGTTAGCATGACCTGGCTGCCTCAATCAACTAAAGAGAAAATAGATTCAAAATGAAGACATTAGTCGGAACAGTTCAAGTGAACTATCATTAAGAGGAAAAGGGATATACTGGAATTTTATAAAGTCAACAGAATGCACAATTACGTATAACTATATGGATGGACAAGATAAAAGAGATAACTTAGTGTTTCAATGAAAGTTAATGTTTTCATGGAATGTATATAACAGAATACCACTTGCTACTAACTGGAACTAGAAAGTGAAGGCAACAAAGGGTAAAGTATACAAACAAACAAAAAACTAAAGCTCATGAAATATGACATTTTTATCACTCCCTCACCAATCTCCAACTCCTCTTTTTTTTACCCCTTTTTCAATCACAACCAGACCGAGCTCATTGCAAACCAAGAATACTTGCAGCTCTTATACCACATTTGACATATCTTATAGCATTAGCTTCCCAACCTCCATTATTGCCCAAGTATATTTCAAATATCTCTTATCAACAACTACCCACACAAAGATAAAGCAACCAACATAATACAACGTATGACAACAAAATTCGTAAAGTTAACAACTTAACACCGTATCAAAATAAATAGTAGCATCAGAAAAAGAATACTTTTCTCAAAAGAATCAAATCTAGGGCTGAGTGTCGGCTTTCGCATAGTTTATCTCGACTACTTGGCTGCCACTTACCAAAATAACACAAACCTATCATTAAAATTATACAAATGTTATTCCAAATAATCCAATTCTTACAACGCGAACCACTAGCTACTAAGCAAATGAAACAAGGTCCAACAGCCATAAAACGACGCTCTTGATACTGGGTAGTCACTGCATCCCGCAAATTTATTTTCATCTACATTTAAACAAGTTCAAATATCGCAGCATACAAAATAACCATGTCACGTTTAGCAGCCTTCGAAGCAAAAACTACAGGTTTGATTCCAAAATTAAAGAATAAGCAGTAGCGAATTGAAATTGAAAATTGAAAATCACAAGACCTTACACTGAAATTGAATAAAAAGAATCCCTAATTTGGACCAACCCTAATCTTAAAATCTAATCAATTTAGTTCTAATACACTAAACACAACAATTATAATGTTATATTTATCGATTTAAATAACAACAATAGCAACATACAACACCAAATAGTCAGATTACCCATAAATTTTAACTAATTCAAAATAAATTAGGGATGAGCTGTACCAATTATCAAGGAGGAACCAAGTGGAGGTGGAGCCGAGAGTGGTGGGCGATTCGATGCGATGAAGTCGGATCGCATGTTCGTCTTGGCAATGGTGGCGGTGGAGCGGAGAGTGGTGGGCGAGTTGCTGTGGTTTTTGGGATACGATCGAGGAGCGATATGCTGAGTATAGGGTAGGATTGATGGAGTTGGTGGGTAACTGGGTATTGTTAATCTCCTTTATTTCTTTTTTTTTTTTAAAAAAAGCTCTCTTATTTGCGCCGTCTACTAGGAAAAACGCCTCATATGTCTTATTTGCGGCGTTTTTTTCTAAAACACGCCTCAAATGAATTTGTATTTATTTAGAAAAAAATAAAATAGTGAACTCTATTTGCTGCTATTTGGAAAAAACGCCTCAAATGATGAGCCGCAAATAAATATTTTTCTACTAGTGCTTCTTACTATTCGATTCATCAAGAATAGCGAACATGGACGAACAACAATAATGAAGGGCGACTCTCGAGGATAACACGCTGGTGGTGGTGGTTAGCACAGGCAGAAAGTGGCGGGGTGGTGGTTGTGGAGGCGGTGGCGGCGGATTTGGAGGATGAGGGAAGAGGAATGGGTGATTTGGAGGATGAGGGAAGAGGAATGGCGGTGAATGATTAATCTATAATGTTTATCGGATTGTTGGGTCATGGGTGTTGATTTAAAGTTATATGTGTAATAAAATGGACATCGGATATTTTAATATCTCATGTCCTTTAAAAACCAATTTAATAGACATCGGTTCTTTAAAATCACTGATGTATATTAAATTTAATAGGCATCTGTTTTTTGAAAATCTCTGATGTCTATATTTATACATCAGTTTTTTTAGAAACTCTGATGTATATTAGGTGATGTCTATTACACTTTTTGTAGTAGTGGGTAAGCTCTATTGGTTGAAGAAGAACTAGAGAGGATAATTTGTTCAAGGCTAGGGCATAAGGTATGCCTAGACTTGTGAATGACTTAGGAGAGTTGTTAGGTTTATTTGACGAAGGCTCCATGAGGCTGCCATTGTTGATTTTGATTCCTGGATGAGAAGAATTAGGAATAGGTTGCTCATTTGTTGCTTTCTTCTTAGGACTGTGAGGTTGTGGGTTTGTCTGGACACTTTTCATCTTGAGAGGTTAGGCCTCAAGCTTCTTACCCATTATAGCAAGTAGTTCTTCGAAGATGACAAACTTGCCTTCTACACTAGAAAGCCTAGCGTTCAGACTATTGATGACTTCCTCTGTCTTGTAAAGTTTGTTGTTAATGGCAACGGAAAGCATGAGCATTCCGTTTTGGATATCGTCTTCCTGAAGCACGTTGATCTCTCTATCGTCACGAGGATCGAGAAGATGAGAACAGTCTTGGGATGATTCTTCGTCATGTTCAGCGCTACTAGACACAAGAGGGTCGATCCTCTCGAATTGCTCGATAAGAGGCGCACTGGAAGCTTGCCGTCTTCGATCATATCTTGGATGATGTGTTTCAAGAGAAATCACTCTTCAATATCATGACCTCTACCTTGGTGATATAGGCAGTACTTGTTGCCCTTTCAGAGGTTCACCTGATTCTCTAAAGGTGGATCCGGAGTCGGACTTATCGGATGTAGCTTGCCTTGGGCAGAGAGTTTGTTAAGAGCATCGGCATAAAACATGCCTAGATCAGAAAGAACCCTTTGATGCCTCCCATGTTTCCTTTCGGTTGTTTTCGGCTTTCTAGGACGACGGTTATTGCAAGATGTAGGCTTTGGACGGCCTTGACTAGTGGTTTCTTGAGGTGGCGTGCTCTTTTTCACCATCCCATTTTCAAGCGTGAGGACGCGAATGCTCAAATTTTCCAATGTAGCTTGAACTCGTAGGATCATGGCATAAACGTCTTGGAGAGACACGGTGATTGTGGCTTGAACTGCTTCAGGTTTTTGTTGACTCGCGGAATTTGTGGGATTCCTACTCGACAGAAATGACACGCATTACAAATCGATTCGACAGGGGATCACGCATACTATAGCGACAAGCAACGAACGCAAGAAGGGACAACTAATCACGAGGACAAGACGACAAATCTAGACTTTGATTTGTGAATTCGTGAAATGTCGTGAGTGACTTCTCCTCTTTGAATTCACGGTGCTTGACTTTGATTTTAGAATCGAGTATTGACTTTGACGGAGTGATGTTTAGACAATGACCTTATTAACAGATTTAAAATGGTGTGACTTTAAACGTGTGTTTAAGATAGACTTGACTCGAGTCTTGGGTAGGTGTGTACCCAAACGTGTCATTTGGAGAATTCAGTGTGTTGGATTCGAGTGTGCGAGTCGAGGTGTAGAAATGTCTAGATCCTAACCGGCTAGGGATAGGGGGTCCAAAATGACGGCATGACGCCTTAGGACTTGACTTGAATTTGAAAAGACCCAAAATGTAAAGGAAGACGAGTTTATGACTCGACAAAGTTCCAACTAGAACATAGTCGGTTTGAATTTTGACTCTAACTTGGCCCAATTGAATTTACATATTTGCATTTACATTGTTTGAAAAATACTTTGATTTAAAAAGTTTTTTTTTAATTTTCTTTTTGGACTTTAATTTTCTTTTTGGACTTTTTTTGAGAATTTATGAATGATTTTATTTATGGAGAATTTAAAATTGAATGGACTTTTGAAAAGGGTTTTGTTTTTGGAAAATTTGGAAATGGATTTACAGAGGATTGGACATTATTTAATTTACAAAATGGATTTTTGAAAAGGATTTTTTTCGGAAAATTGGAATTTGAAAATCGGAAAATTCGGCATTATTTGGTTTACAAAAGCGACATTTGAAAGGTTTGAAAATGAATTTTATTTACACAAAAATTTTGACATTATTTGCTTATAAATGAGGGATTTAGATTTGAGACACGTGATTGATTTGGAAAACATACAAAAAGTACACATACAAACAGGCATTATGACAGTATGCTGAGTGCAATTAAAAGGTTTTGGCTTAAAAGGGTGGGTTGCCACACCAAGCTATCATACCCTGGTCTGTGGAGAGGTTCATGCCAAACATGAGTCGGTTCGGTTCCTAGTCCATTCGTACGAGTAGTGAAAGCTCTTGATACAAACATGAGTAAGCATCGTGGTATTGTTGACGTCAGTCGCTATACATTTTTAGATGCATGTTGGAACTTGCACCGTTTAGACGGGACGATTGGTTGAATGGGTTGGCTAGCTAAGAAGGCCTAAGAAGGTCAAGTAATGAAAACTGACAACTGTCTCATATAAACTATTCCCTAACCTTGTTCAAGTTTCACCCATAGGCAACACTAGACTTAGTCTAAGTGTATCATCCCCAGCGGAGTCGCCAAAATGTGGACATAGCCACCCGCACCGCGCGTTGGTTTCGAGGCAGCGGCACTTCTCCAACAGAACTCCGGCATGAGGCCGAGGCACGTCATGGGCTGTTACCTATTTGAAAGGCATTGAAACCGGTTAAAGGTTTGACAAGCCTACATTTGTGGAGTCGCCACCAATTTTTATGGAAAATTGGAACCGTTCGAATACTTCGCGTCATGTCAAGACACAAAGTAGTGACATGAACACTAAGAAATTTGTTACTCTTAGCATTCTATGTTTAGAATGACTCTCGTGATGCCAATCAACACGGATGTTCACAGAGATCCTGAGTAAGGTGTGAGGGTACGTATTAGGAAGCTCGTTTATTTGAACACCTAATCCCGCCCGCCTCGATAGCGGCCTCTACAAATGATCAGGGAAGTTATTTATATTCGATATATTGTCAATTATATGCATGCTATACAACATCCAACGTCTTAATAATAGCATGTGAAAATTTGGACTAAGTCGGTGAACAAAGAATTTAGCAATTAATTGAGTCGAAGTTGGAAGTTAGACTCATTACATGTGAATGCCAGATAAATAAATCATAAAATAATGATAAGTAAAGAACAAACAAATAAATAAATAAGTTACAATTGATAAACTTGAATTTACGTCATAAACATGCTCAAAAGAATTTGAAAAGAAAAGAAAATAAAAGAGATAAAAGAAAATACAAGAAATAAGAAAATTAAAAGAAATAGGAAATAAAATAAATTAGGAAAACAAAAATAAAGAAATAAAATAGAAAATAGAAAATAAGGAAAATATGAATTATATGAAAAATAGTCAAATTATGAAAAATATGTCGAATTATGGTGATAATAAGAATAATAGTTGATAAAAATCCTAATTAGAAAAGCTACGTCAAAACGAGAAGAGTTCGGAGGCACAAGCCATCTCAGAATAGGCGTAGCATAAACTGCGTTCTCTGGAAGAGGCGCATCACTTGTTGAGACTGTTCTTGAGTTGGATTCTGATTCTGAAAGTCAGACTCGTTGTTCGTTATTGTTCGTTGGTTAATTTTAATTATTGATGTATGACTTGAATAAAAGTGCTTTAGCATGTTTATGTATACTAATATCGTCACAAGTTAGATTAGAGAACAAGTTTAAATAAATTATTACGGCGATTAACATAATTATATTTATACGATGTCGGGTTTATAAAGGTCGAAACCTTGAACTTGAAAACGGAATTAAATTTGATAAACTAAAATTAAATAAATAAAACTATGTACAAAAGACGAATTCGAAAGACTCGATATAGGAAAATCAAACCATTAAAATTCGGGTTTGAATAAGATGACGAAAACCCGCAAATATTGAATTATAAGAGATATAAGTCGAATTATTTGATGAAAAATAATAAACATATATTTAAAAAGGGTAGAAGAAATAAAGAAGAAATAAATGAAGAAAAGAAAGACAGACGAAAATAGCAGAAACCTGAGGAAGAAGAATGTAGCAACCCGGATTATAAAATAAAGGAAAAACTTATATAAAGTAAATATCAGAGTACGATACTGATAAAAGGGTCAAGGTGGCGGAAACACCTGACCAATCCGGTTCACTACTAAAACCAAAACAACTAATACATTATTCAAAAGGGTTCTTAAAACTTAAAAGCAAACTCCTATTTTATTATTAAGCTCGCTTCACACATCCCCCAAGCAAGCATCAACCAGTCAGCAACAAGCGTTCAACCTGAACAACCTGAGAAGGGGGTCGACAATCAGTCGGGAGTATCTAGATGCTCTCCCAGTCATGTTTACAACAATTGAATATAATCAACAATCATTAACAAAGGAAATGTAAAACCAGTAAACATGTGAGATCATCTATACTCATGAAAACCCAACCAAGCTTACCATGACTTATCAATATTAGACGGAATCATGCAAACCTAAACCATATGCAAGAACTAGACCATGTACCCTAATAACCATTGTAGAACACGACCCCTAACAACTTAAGGCACAATGCTAGCATCAAAGCATAGCGAATACGGTAATACACAATCCACAGCAACAGAAGGCACAAAGCTAGCAACAAAGCATAGCGAATAGAGCGAACGCCCGTTAGAGCGTATCACCACTGCCTCTAACTTGTCAGAGCGTATCACCACTGCCTCTGACTAACAGAGCGTATCACAACTGCCTCCATTGGTTTGGAGCGTATCACCACTGCCTCCACGGTACTATGTATAGCGTATCACCACTGCCTATATGCCTAAGACCTAGCCAGACCTCTCAATGCAATAACTGTACACCGAACGACACTCGGGACCCAAAACGTATAACTGACAAATATGGCCACCCCCGAACATAGACCAAAATAAATACCGCATCAACGGGTGGCGTTGGTTCATTCCGATAGTATATAACTGATACTACCGTCATCTATTCAAACCAGCCAACAAACAAATGCATAGTATAACTGACTGTATTAACATGCGTGAACAACATCACGACTCAACCCATAGGATAGTATAACTGACCATCCTACTTATCGTATGAACAAGAGTAACCAAATACATATGCAACAATTATATAATAACAACTGAACATCACATAACATGTGAAACAAGTATAAACAACCAATGTTATAGTAAGTTCAGCTATAACTTTAACATTAAACATACAATGTTATAGTAACCCTAGCCATAACATAAACTCTGGATGCGAGGTTATAATAACATCGACTATAACTTCAACATATATAACTTGAAGTTATACTTACCTCAACTATAACCTTGATACGAACCTCAAAGTTATACTATTTCCAACCATAACCTTGAGCCATAATCTCAGGGTACGTTAGTTCCAGCTATAACCTTATCTCGTACTTCAATGTTATAGTAGCTTCAGCCATAACTAGAGTAACTACCCAAAGTTGTACTAACTTCAGCTATAACACTTGAATCATCATCAATGTTATACTAGCTTTAGCTATAACTTTGGAGAGAACCCTTGGCCGCCTATCATGCCGCCACTAGGTTTTGATTCGGAAACCCTAATTACGCTCATGACACCCATAATAAATATATAAACAATATACGATATATAATTAATGCATTGAAACATATACAAACATGAGAAAACATAATAACATGATAATAAACAATCAAACATGTACTAATCATACAAAACATTCATTAAATCATATTAATTACATCAATTGGCATAAACATAATTAAAGGAAAACACCTAGTTACCTTTTTAGGAATTAACGATGCAAACTAATAATGAAAACCTCCGTGAAAGACCCGACCATCAAATCCTTGCCTCAATCCAACACGTGTCAACATCCCGAAAAGCGACACAAAATAAAAGCACAGACCGAAACCCTTGAAAACGCCATGAATGGTTATTCTTGTTCTTTACCCATTAAAATAAGAGACCATAAAGGTAGGTCTAAAGGTCCATACAAATAATCCCCATAAAATCATTTGGAGATGAATATGTTGTAAAGATAAGAGCAAGGATTATGAAAATATAATTTGTATATGAGTTTGGAAGAAGGAAAGATATTCAACAATAGAGTCAAAGGGAGAAAAGAGAACAAAAGAGAGAAAAAGGGAGAAGAGGCGTGCGGCTATTTTCCACGGGAAGAAAAGAGAGAAGCTTGCCTGCTTGGTTAGGGTTTTGTATTTATATTGGATTATAAGAGGTTTAACAAGTGGGCTTTGGGTCCATTACTTCATACAATGGATTATCTGATTATAAATCGGATTGGACCATATTAAAACGCAAGAAGGCCTTATAATAGAAAAGTAGTTATTAAATTAAAATAGTAAAATCGTGCACGGATATTTTAAGCCAATCAAAAGTAGATTAAAACGAGAAATAATAAAATAAAGAACGTAGACGATAAATATAAATATTTCCAAAATACATTCATCTACTTCGAAATAATTAATTTAATATAATACTTTTATAATAAAATATTCAAATAAAATACAGGGTGTTACAATCCAACCCTCTAAAAAGAAGTTTCGTCCTCGAAACTTGAATTTCAAATATAAGATAAAAAGAAGGTAAGAATTACAAGTGATCATCAACAAAGGTCATCTCGGAATCCTAACCGCTACGCACTCTGATCCATATCCAAACTCAAACCAAAGAAAAAGATATCTCAAATCCTCAATGTTATTATCATCTTCACACACTCTAAAACCCCAAAAGTTACATCAAACTCAATCCATCTAAGTCCATAAAGATCATTAAGCCAACATCTAGTCCTCATATTTCAAACACTCATCCAATAACCATTAACCATCACAACATATATGCCCTCTCAAAGTTGTGAACTCATTACTATTACCCAAAATCCACATAACCTTTAACAAATACTCCCATTCTAGTTTTCCATTCACCACAAAATCTAACATCAGTCAAAGTCCCAAACAGATAGTCTCTAAACCAAGAGTATCTTTCGACCGAGAAACCTATTTCACTCACGAATGCCTTCAGAATCACTCCAGCCTACTCTAATATCCTCAAAGCGAGTAGTGCTAACTACCATTCACAACTCTTAACGTCAAACGATTTTACTAAATCTCGACGATTCTCGATATATATATATAGCATCCAAAGTCATCAATCTCAAACCTCAAACTCTGACTAAACTGTCAAAATTATATCCAAACTCAATCTCATGACAAAATCATCAGTTGCACTCGCAAGACTTAATCATTTCCTTTGAACACTTATGACCACAACTTTCCTAAGCACCCAAGGAACCATACACCTTTAGTTAAGCTAGTACCTATTGTACCACAACACACTTGCCATCGATAACGCAATTCCATCAACGCATAATAACAACACCATACAATTCTCATCACCTGTTCTCACATAACGACAAGCTTATAACCTCAATTTGCTGTTACAGTCTACTATCTATGAGCATTATCTTAACGTAAGAGTCCACCAAAAGACTGCGTAAAACCTATGTCCTTCAACTAATCTCTCATACTCTTAAATGAAACTCTTTATCTCAAATAGAACAAACAAACATCTATATATCCTCAATAGAAAAACACCCTCGAACTTTCTTAGCTCAGTATAATACCTTTAATACACCTTCTCCGAAACTTTATGTGTTATCCCAAATCACACTCGCAAACAACTATGTTACTAAGTTCTCAGCCTCAAAGAACCAAGCATCAAACTCAAGGTGTCTAACATCGCTCGCCAAAGGATCCAAGCTTACACTACAGATGATCACAAGTAGCTCTAAAGAGATTTCGAACATTTTCAAGTTACCATGAAAGAGCAAATAACTTGCAAACCAAAACAAAACATTTCCGTGCAATACCATAAGGCAAAAGAACACATAACTTTAGGAAGTAAATTATTAGGGAGAATCAATGTGAAAAGGGTAATTTCAAAAGTTCAAAGAAGAAGGAACTGGAGTCGAAATAAAAAAAAAAAAAAACAAGTAGAGAGCAATCATAGATGAAACAGACAAAGGACAAAGATAAGAAACCTTTGGTGTGTGAAAACTCAAATAGAAGAGGTATGGTTAACACGTGCAAGGATGACAAGAATATACGATTCAAAGACAATTTTATTTTCCCGAAGACGACACCTTAACATAAGATAAATAAAGTACGATAACCAAGGTCTTACAAATATCGTACAGTCATCACTTAAGGTAACAACGTCTCGGAACATCCTTTCATCATATCTCCATAAACCTCAGAACCAACAAATATCTATATACTCATCAACAAATCTCCATATAATTACTCCTTTTACAAACACTATATTTCTCAGATTATCAACTCTCAAGATCACAAAGTCTCACGGCCATAAACTCTCAAGTCCTTCTACTATTAAGAACTCCATATAATCACACTTTAAGAATCAATCCAAAGCAATCTCTATTCTCTCAAAGGATGAACACCACGATACATTATAGCCATCATCAACATGGCCATTCACTAAGGTAACGCTTGAACACTTTAACCTTAACATCTCACAAGTCCATAAATTATAGTTCTTCTCTTTCAATCAATCCTTTAAAAGGTACGATAAGTAAATAACTCCTCAACGAATAAATCATAAAACCTTTCATAACTCACTAACAGTCATTAACGATCCTCACTCCTCAAATATGATAATTCCACTTAAAGCCGAGCATAATCCTCCAAAATTCTCAACTTGCTTAGTCTAAACTCCACAATAACATTCAATTCGTTTCCATTACTCTACTCTCGATCCATAAATAACTCGCATAACTTTTCTCTTAACACAAGACAAAAACACAATAATTCTTACTGTTAAGAGCATAAGCCTCAATATTGCCAAATATTACCACAAGATAAATCCACATTTCATGTCTCTCACTTCTAGTGAAACTGTCATAGCACAATCATATATATTATGCCAAATATCATCACCCTCTATCATGAATAAGGATTTCCTCAAGTATCGCAAAGGACTTAAGAACATCTAATCCCAAAAGAAACATCATTTTAACAACCTCTATTCCCAAAGTAAACTTCTTCTCAACAACCTCTAATCCCAAAGTTAACTTCATCTCAAAAGTCTATAATCGCAAAGTAAACTTATTCGTTACCAAACTCATAATAATAAAAAATTTTTTCTTTCATACTTGAACATCCCAGCCTGCCAATCAATCCTAACTTGAAGCCTCAAGAAACCACACGAAGATCAACCTCGAAATCACCTCAAACAAGGACAACACCACCAAAAAGATCCAAAAGGATGAAAGTACGATAAGAGTAAAGCTCGGGTTACCAAGGATTAAAAGTTTTAGCCGACATATAACCAAAATGCACGACATGTAACATGCAAAGGACATTTTCAAAATTGACCAACTTTAAAGTCTACAACGCATGCTCGAAAACGTCATACATGAACAACACTTTTTATACAACTAATGACAAAACAAAATATCAAGTCATAAACAACACAATACATAAACTATGCAATTTATACAATTAATAACGATAAACATTCCGACATAAACAAACAAATATATGAACCAAACATGTAATACAATTAATAACGATGTGAAACATTAAGACATAAATAAACAAGTGCATAAACAACACATGTAATACAATTATTAACGATACGAAACATTAAGGTATAAACAGATAAGTCCTTAATTATTTCTACCTCATTTACTCTCACTCATTTACTAAGTCAATTTATTTAGTCATTAACTACGCGAGAGTTGGGAGCGTGTTCGCTCTGATACCAACTTTAACAACCCGGATTATAAAACAAAGGAAAAACTTATATAAAGTAAATATCAGAGTACGATATTGATAAAAGGGTCAAGGTGGCGGAAACACCTGACCAATCCGGTTCACTACTAAAACCAAAACAACTAATACATTATTCAAAAGGGTTCTTAAAACTTAAAAGCAAACTCCTATTTTATTATTAAGCTCGCTTCGCACATCCTGCAAGCAAGCATCAACCACTCAGCAACAAGCGTTCAACCTGAACAACCTGAGAAGGGGGTCGACAATCACTCGGGAGTAACTAGATGCTCTACCAGTCATGTTTACAACAATTGAATATAATCAACAATCATTAACAAAGGAAATGTAAAACCAGTAAACATGTGAGATCATCTATACTCATGAAAACCCAACAAAGCTTACCATGACTTATCAATATTAGACGGAATCATGCAAACCTAAACCATATGCAAGAACTAGACCATGTACCCTAATAACCATTGTAGCACACGACCCCTAACAACTTAAGGCACAATGCTAGCATCAAAGCATAGCGAATACGGTAACACACAATCCACAGTAACAGAAGGCACAAAGCTACCAACAAAGCATAACGAATAGAGTGAACGCCCGTTAGAGCGTATCACCACTGCCTCTAACTTGTCAGAGCGTATCACCACTGCCTCTGACTGACGGAGCGTATCACCACTGCCTCAATCGGTGTGGAGCGTATCACCACTGCCTCCACGGTACTATGTATAGCGTATCACCACTGCCTATATGCCTAAGACCTGGCCAGACCTCTCGATGCAATAACTGTACACCGAACGACACTCGGGACCCAGAACGTATAACTGACAAATCTGGCCACCCCCGAACATAGACCAAAATAAATCCCGCATCAACGGGTGGCGTTCGTTCATTCCGATAGTATATAACTGATACTACCGTCATCTATTCAAACCAGCCAACAAACAAATGCACAGTATAACTAACTGTATTAACATGCGTGAACAACATCACGACTCAACCCATAGGATAGTATAACTGACCATCCTACTTATCGTATGAACAAGAGTAACCAAATACATATGCAACAATTATATAATAACAACTGAACATCACATAACATGTGAAACAAGTATAAACAACCAATGTTATAGTAAGTTCAGCTATAACTTTAACATTAAACATACAATGTTATAGTAACCCTAGCCATAACATAAACTCTGGATGCGAGGTTATAGTAACCTCGACTATAACTTCAACATATATAACTTTAAGTTATACTTACCTCAACTATAACCTTGATACGAACCTCAAAGTTATACTATTTCCAACCATAACCTTGAGCCATAATCTCAGGGTACGTTAGTTCCAACTATAACCTTATCTCGTACTTCAATGTTATAGTAGCTTCAGCCATAACTAGAGTAACTACCCAAAGTTGTACTAACTTCAGCTATAACACTTGAATCATCATCAATGTTATACTAGCTTTAGCTATAACTTTGGAGAGAACCCTTGGCCGCCTATCATGCCGCCACTAGGGTTTGATTCGGAAACCCTAATTACGCTCATGACACCCATAATAAATATATAAACAATATACGATATATAATTAATGCATTGAAACATATACAAACATGAGAAAACATAATAACATGATAATAAACAATCAAACATGTACTAATCATACAAAACATTCATTAAATCATATTAATTACATCAATTGGCATAAACATAATTAAAGGAAAACACCTAGTTACCTTTTTAGGAATTAACGATGCAAACTAATAATGAAAACCTCCGTGAAAGACCGGACCATCAAATCCTTGCCTCAATCCAACACGTGTCAACATCCCGAAAAGCGACACAAAATAAAAGCACAAACCGAAACCCTTGAAAACGCCATGAATGGTTATTCGTGTTCTTCACCCATTAAAATAAGAGACCATAAAGGTAGGTCTAAAGGTCCATACAAATAATCCCCATAAAATCATTTGGAGATGAATATGTTGTAAAGATAAGAGCAAGGATTATGAAAATATAATTTGTGTATGAGTTTGGAAGAAGGAAAGATATTCAACAATAGAGTCAAAGGGAGAAAAGAGAACAAAAGAGAGAAAAAGGGAGAAGAGGCGTGCGGCTGTTTTCCACGGGAAGAAAAGAGAGAAGCTTGCCTGCTTGGTTAGGGTTTTGTATTTATATAAGATTATAAGAGGGTTAACAAGTGAGCTTTGGGTCCATTACTTCATACAATGGATTATCTGATTATAAATCGGATTGGACCATATTAAAACGCAAGAAGGCCGTATAATAGAAAAGTAGTTATTAAATTAAAATAGTAAAATCGTGCACGGACATTTTAACCCAATCAAAAGTAGATTAAAACGAGAAATAATAAAATAAAGAACGAAGACGATAAATATAAATATTTCCAAAATACATTCATCCACTTCGAAATAATTAATTTAGTATAATACTTTTATAATAAAATATTCAAATAAAATACGGGGTGTTACAAAGAAGATGAGCAACAACTGAAAGGAACCCCTGGAAGAGGCGCAACAGATGCTGCAATCCTTCCAGAAGGCGCATCAGTTGATGCGATTCTTCCCCACGTTAGATCGCTGCTGTTTCCGTCAAAAGGTTTTAAAAGTTGATTTAAAAGATGGTTTTGAGCATGATTATGACATAAATTCTTACATAAATTATAATAAATAAATAAAACAAGATTAAACTGGGATTTTACACCCTCGGACTTACATGTTAGCGTCGCGAGGTTTAACTAAAATCGGTTTTTAGTGGTAACTCTACTCGATCTATGCAAATATGAAAGTGCCCTTGAAAAAGGAATTAAAAAGATTGATTAATTTATTGTGTAGTGGTCAAATTGGTCGGTCATGGAAATGTGACTGGTACTCAGAATGATCTGAGCTTACGTGGTAGCTAGGAGCAAGCACGTAGGCGTCGAAAAGCAAGAGCGCGGTCTTAGAATGCAAAGGGAGAAGAAGGGCGGACACTCGCGTGAAAAATATGTGAGGCGAAGGCCTCTATTTATACTAATCAGGTGGAGGAATTTAGGAAGGGATATGGAAGGAATGATCCGGAAACAACCGACTTAGGTCGAAACTCGAAAACATGGACAAAGAGAAAGCCTTGAGAAAAGGTGCAGTAAGAGTTGCGCTCCCTAGAAGGGGTGCATCATTTGGTGCGTCCTTTCTCGGGTAGTATTCTTCTGTGCAAGAAAACGCGTTTGACAGCCTGTTGTATTTTAGGCATAACTTTCCCTACAAGACTCGGATTAAGGTGATTTCAGTGGCGTTGGAAAGATAAGAGAAAGATCTAGAACTTTCAGTGAAATAGGCGAGACCTAAAAAAGTCGTTTATCACCTCGTAAAATGGGCCTAAATGCCGGGTTGTCATTTTAGCTAAATGAAATGCACATTTTGCAATGTAAACTTAAGTTTAGCTTAAAGAAGTGACATGAGACTCAAAATGAGATATACTCCTAACATTTCATGACATTCTAACCTTAGGTAGACAAGCACATTGCTTTTTAACTCGGGATTGACGGTTTTAGGAAATGAAGACGGTTTTGACTCCGGACTCTAAATGTACTCTTATTACTAACAAAACGACCGTAATGACACCTAGATGACAACCAAGGGGTATAAACAAGTGTACAAGTTACCTTTTATTAACCGATTTACAAAACGTCATAAAATCGCGACATATGCTAAACATGCTGCCCAATCATCACTGGGTGTTTGGCGGGAGGTGCAGAAATGAGGTGTCAACAATAGGGTATGAGTATCAGCCCAGAGAACTCAGTCGAGTAATAGAGGGCACTCGGCCAAGAACCTGGTACTCTGTCGAGTACTTCGAAGGTAGAATGCCATTTCCACCAATTGCCATTTACAGAACTCAAATTTTACCTGCAACAAGAAGTTTGAACATCGAACATAATAGAAAATCAAGTCCTAAACACATCATAGTCTACGATAAAGTGGAGTCTTGGCCTTATGGCCAGATTACACACAAAAATAAATCCAAATGTCGAAAAAGTAAACCAAATCCGCAACAAGTGCAAAACTAAAACAAGCAACAATGAAACAAACAGATCCATACCCACATCGTCATCACTACCAATCCCTCTCCCCTCCTCATACAGCTGGCTACCATATTTGGCTCCCCACGGCCCTGCAAGGCAACCATACTCGATCGTAGGTAGACGGGTGCCTCTATGTAGTTCGGTCCACCCCGAAGCTATCGAACACCCCGCTGTCATCTCCCACTCCTCTCCACTACAATAGCTGAGTAAGGTAAGTCCCTATATTCTGAATATGTGCCATCTCGTGCACGTTTCGTGACGCTAAGGTGGTAGACAACCTCTCGGTGAGCTCACTAACCTGCATCGTAGGGTCATGAACCGTAGAGTAGGACGGGTAGTGGTACGGGTAGAAGCTCTGCAGAGTGTAAGATGTCTCGGTCGCCACTTCTCCAGTCACCCTCACCCCACGGGTCTCACGAGGTGTCGGGATGGCCTTCTACCGAGTAGAAGCTATAATCGGCTCAGGAAAGTCCTCAAGGATCTCTAGGGATATAAGATAGAACTATGGCGAAGGCTCGGGTTCCCCACTCAACGGGTCATACTCCCCAAGTGATCAATCACGGGTAGGTCCTCTACATCAGGCAACCTCATCCACCTAGTTCCCCTCACCCTCCAAGCTAAGGTTCCGTCATCCAACCTCCTCAACCACTTGGTGTGCCACAACTTAATCTTCGTCTATGGTAGGGGTTGTCTCAAACAGAGCAGAGGTCGACTCAGCAGGAGCTACAAAGTCGGTCAGTCACTGGGCTAATCGAGTAACTATGGCCCCGCGGCTAAGGTAACGGGTCTTAGAATGGGCCATAAGTGCTAAACTAGCACACACAATTCCGGGAACACTGTAGTAAAAACGCTCCCTCCGAAGGGGGTTAAGGTAGGACATCAGAAGTATGACCTCATGGGTGTTTGACTTGCTCACATCACTCTGATTGTAAAGCAGACAGGTAACATGCGAAATAAGAAGTGTTGGTTCATATGTTGTTAACGAGTAAAAGGGGTGTTGTTTTTGCATGAATCGGCTGAGTCTAGTAGGGTACACGACCGAGTATTTGGCACTTGACCGAGTAAGAGGAGTTATGATTTTAGCAGTAGCTACTGGAATATGACCACTCGGCCGAGTAGAAGGAGTACTCAACCGAGTATGCTTTTTGTGCATTTTGGATCAGCTACTAGAATCTAAGCACCCGGCCGAGTAGTCAGCATACTCGACCGAGTGGCTTGTACTCGACCAAGTACCTCCGTGTACTCGACCGAGTACGTCTTTGGCGGATGTGATATTTTATTTGGAGTCGAAGGTTATGTGCGTATGTTTTTCTTGGTTATTGAATCTCAAAATGCCGCCAAAGAGATCAGTTGCATATATCCAGGCTTCTCAAATGAGCCTAGATGAAATCGCTAGAATGATCGAGCAAGAAGAGGCGCTCACTGAAGCCCTAAAGAATGTAGGGAAAGAAACAGAAATGGCTGTTGATGCATCCCGTCTGAGCACCATTATTTCCCGCTTTAATCCTACCACCTATGAGGGCACATGTGAGCCCAAACTGCTCGACAACCGGCACCGGGAGATGGAAAGTGTGTTGAAAGTGGAACATGTTGTGTTCTATCTGAGAGATGAGGCTGGGGTGTGGTGGCACCATGAGAGGGAGGCTGTGCGGGAATATTACAAGAACTTGGGTAAACATGCGAATCCCTGGACAGAGTTCAATATAAGACAATAAGGAACCACTTCGTTCCAGAACATATCCATAGCAGGTTGAGGGCAGAGTTTGTCAATTTTTCTATGATTGATCACAAGTTCAATGAACTGTCGTGTTATGCTGAGGATATGGAGTTGCGCCAAGTAAGTCTAGCTCTCCGTTTTGAGAGAGGGATATCGCTGAAGATTATGGAGAAGCTAGCGGCTCGAGTGATTTCGGATCTAAAGGAAGTCTATGAGAGAGCGGGTCTTTCGGAGAGGTTGGTTGACATGGCCAAGGAGGCAAAAAAAGAGAAGTGAGAAAAGAAAAGTTGAGAGTGAGAGTGTTAACCAGTCGAGCTACAAGCGTGGTACACTACAACGAAAACGCGGCATAGTAACGGGTATACTGACAGAAAAAACAAGCCGTCAGAAAACACGGGAAACTGACGGATATCTGACGCAATTTCCGCCAGTATCGATTCCTGACGGAGATTACGTCAGCTATAATTTGCGCATTGACCAAGTCAATGGCTCTAAAAAACATCTGACGGAATCTCCGTCAGTATAATGCTATTACTGACGAAATTCCCGTCACATGACTCTCACACACAGCAGTGCAGTACAACTGTTAAAAAATTGGGACATCTGACGGAATTTCTGTCAGTAAAACCAAAAAATTGTCGGATATTCCGTCAGATGAATTAGATTTTTTGAATCCAGTGTGCATCACAGCTGTCACATTAATTGACCAACTGACGGATATTCCAGGAGTCTGCCACGTGTCAAGCCTACCGACGGAATTTCCGTCAGGAATGACAAAACAACTGACGGAATTTCCGTCAGAGCCCGATTTTTCAGATTTTCAAAAGAACCGCCAAAAAAAGCCACGTGTCTCGTTTGTGACGGAATTTCCGTCAGTAAGTCCAAATACTGACGGAAATTTCGTCAGTTGTTTGCTTGCATTAGACGACCTTTATTCCGCCAGTTATCCATCAGTATTTATATTTACTGACGAAAATTCCGTCAGGATACGTATTTTAGTGACGAAAAACGCTGACGCCAAATACCGACGGAAATTCCATCAGGAAATGTCTTTTATGACGGATTTTGCCCTTTACTGACGGATTTTATCCTTCAGTTTCCCGCGTTTTCGTTGTAGTGGTAGCCACAAACAGACTAGAGCTTATTCGCATGGGTCTAGCTTTATTGGGGGGTCTTGTGTGTGGGAAGAGATGGTTAGAGTACGAGTGACAACTTTACCTTACACTGCTTCAAGTGTGGCGGGATAGGCTACAAGAGATTTGAGTGTAAGAATGCTGGAGATGGCTTTCTGCGATCTTATCAGGGGAACTTTTTGCAAACTTCGAGTCAGAGCATGGCGAGCAACAGGCCAGTTGAGTCATGGAACAGTGAGGGAGGTCAGAGCAACAATAATGACGGCTATAACTGAAACAATGGTGGATCCTATCAACGCCCGTACAACAGTGTGAATCAGAATTCGGCGGCTAAGCCTACTACATCGGCGACTACCACTAGTAGAAAAATATTTTTTTTTTGCGGCTCTCTATTTGAGGCGTTTTAGCCTTATGGTAGCAAATAATTTTCGTTTTTATTTTAGATCATATAACTATTTGCGGTTTCATAAAAACGCCTCAAATAATTTATTTACTGACGAAAATTCCGTCAGGATACGTATTTTAGTGACGAAAAACGCTGACGCCAAATACCAACGGAAATTCCGTCAGGAAATGTCTTTTATGACGGATTTTGCCCTTTACTGACGGGTTTTATCGTCATTTTCCCGCGTTTTCGTTGTAGTGGTAGCCACAAACAGGCTAGAGCTTATTCGCATGGGTCTAGCTTTATTGGGGGATCTTGTGTGTGGGAAGAGGTGGTCAGAGTACAAGTGACAACTTTACCTTACACTGCTTCAAGTGTGGCGGGATAGGCTACAAGAGATTTGAGTGTAAGAATGCTGGAGATGGATTTCTGCGATCTTATCAGGGGAACTTTTTGCAAACTTCGAGTCAGAGCATGGCGAGCAACAGGCCAGCTGGGTCATGGAACAGTGAGGGAGGTCAGAGCAACAATAATTACGGCTATAACTGCAACAATGGTGGATCCTATCAGCGCCCGTACAAAAGTGTGAATCAGAATTCGGCGGCTAAGCCTACTACATCGGCGACTACCACTAATAGAAATTTTTTTTTTTTTTGCGGCTCTCTATTTTAGGCGTTTTAGCCTTATGGTAGCAAATAATTTTCGTTTTTATTTTAGATCATATAACTATTTGCGGCGATTTCATAAAAACGCCTCAAATAACTTATTTGCGGCGTCCAAACGTAAAACGCAGCAAATGATAAAAAAACTCACTCACAAAGTCACGAGTCACTACCTACTACTCCTCCAATAATAGAGTCAGATCACCTTATCCCTTTTTACAACCACATATTTCACTTTATACCGAAGAAAAAAAGCGACCCCGCGCCTCAACACCACTACACCGCAATGCTTGTTTTCGATTAATCGAAAATTCAGTGTTTTGGATTAATTGCAATGTTTGTTTTGGACTAATTGCAATGCTGATTTTCCGAAATACAATTCGAGTTATTGTTAGGGTTTATGTTTGTTTTGAATTAATTCCAATTTTATGGCTGCAATTCGAGTTACTAATTAATGCTTGCGTTCATTCATTGTTGTTCCTCCTCAGTAATTCGAGTTACTAAATCATAAGCACACATACAGATGATATTTTGACACTATATCACGAGACCACCCATATACTGAGGTAGTTATTATTCATCTCATATTACATTTTTTAAATCAAATGGGTTGGTTTCACAGTAAGTAGCATATGGTAGTTTCACATTAAATCAAATGGGATGGTGTCACTGAAAGTAGCAAATGATAGTTTCTTAAGAAATGCACTGATACTCTGATTTTTATTTGCGGTGTTCACACATTATATCTTTGGTGATGCGTTCTTGGTTTTTGATACTGTTACAGTTTATATACGATTCTTAGGTACTCCCAGTGCGTCGCATCATCATTCTAATTTCACATAAATAAGGTGTTGTAATGTACTAATATATCTCCTTTTTCCGTCACATTCCAAAAATGCTGGAACATTAAGTGATGGTGGTAAAATACCATAGTGGGAAAGTCATTAAGCGATGGGTCCGAAACATTGTGTTAATAGAACTCGAAAATAATGTAACTTACTTGATAATTGTTCGTCTCACATTCAAAAAATGCTTGTGCCCAATCATTTCTACAACATCATCAGGGGATATAAAGGCACGAGCCACACTACACCGGCCACCGGGTGAAACCACTACGCCAAATAATAGGTGCAACAACGGTTAGATAAGGTGATATACCGTTGTAATAAAAACACGGAACCGTTATTACATCGACCGTTGTTATTTTGTGACCACGGTTGTTAAAAAAGCGGAGCCGTTATGAAATGTAAATAACGGGTTCAAACAACCGTAATACAATATTCAGAACGGTTCAAAAACCGTTGTCTATAATATTGAAACTGTGGTAGTATTAGTTGGAATGCTCTACGAAAACCTATGACAACGGTTTTACTGAAACAAAACCGTTGTAAAATAGTAAATATGACAACGATTATGCTTATTAAACCGTTTTAAATGTCATAGTTCGACAACGGTTTATGCTTATTAAAACGTTATATTATGGATGAATATGTCAACGGTTTTCTTTTTAAATGTGATCGTTGTCAATATAGTTATTGACCATGGTTTTATTTTTAACCGTAATCGAATTTATAAATATTTTTTTTTTTAAATTGTTTTAGCAGGTACCAGCACCTGCTGATATGCTAATTTTTGCAGTAGCAGGTTCCGCTGAAATGCTACTGCAAAATAGCATTTCAGCAGATGCGCATTGCAAAAACTTCAATCCTGCAACATCAGAATATTACACAGATTGATCTATTCAACCCAGCATCAAAATATTATAAACAGGGTGACCAAAACTAATTACACATGGCTCTATATACACAGATACATAATGAGCAGACTATTGACCATCCGTTAATGAAAGAAACTAAGTGATCCACTTATTTCTTATGTCGGCGATGTCTTCCTTCGAATAAGTTAGGTCTTTGTTGTTGATTGAAGGTGGGAACTACAAATCAAAATATACTTAAATCAAAATAGACAGAATAAGTGGAATAATACACAGAATTACGTACACCCAAGTTACGTTTGAAATAGTTATTAAAACACACTAACCGGTGACTCTATGTTGATATACTTTCAGGTGGTAATCTCCCACATGGAGCGACAACAGAAAAAGGCGTAGTCTTTGCTGTCTGGTTGTTGTAGAGGAGACTATTACATAAATCACATACAAATAAGCTAAATTAGATCAACCTCTCGCATAAACATAAATTAAATGATAGGAGTAATTATTAAGAACACACTTACTTTTATCGTGACAAGAGTTGGACTTGATGCTCTAATTGTTTGAAACACACTAATTCATAAATATATACAGGATATTATAATTAGCATTTGGCTCAGTAATATTGATGGGACATTAAAAGGAGCCTAGTCTTCAAAGGTCATACAATAACAATTGACATTATTATGTAAGGTTGTAAACTTACTCAGTTATCATCTTTACATATTTCTCAGTGAGACTATGTCCGCAAGTCAATCCAGTACACTATGCTTTTTCTCACATTGATTGCCGTTAGCAGCCAATGCTTGCTATAAAATATTGAAAATTGAACTGTTAGTTCATATACATGCATGTAAGTGTGTTAATAAATGAATAGAATCGTGATTCATTATAATAAAGTACTATACATACCGATTCTCATTGTATGGGGCAAACCATAGGATTTTGGGCGTCCTCAACCGTTGAGAAATTTTATCGATGTGGTCTTTGTATGTGTATCCAAGCACCTTTTGAGAGAACAATTCAGGTGACATGAATCCGTAGTCATGAGAAACATAGTTCCTCACAGCGATGTGTGTACAAAGGTACCTATTACGTCAAATGGAACGTAGAATGTTATTTTCATTGATGATTTAAATAAACATCACTATTCGTAAAACCAAATGCCAAATTTTATTAATGAACTTACTTCATCCAAATTACAATGTGCATAGTATCTAACTCGTCAAGGTCGAGAAACTGACACAGTGATTCCCCATCCATAAGAACAATTGTACCTTCGCCAAGAACATCCTCTCCGACCTCAATAATGAGTACATACTCGGTAGCTGCCTTCCTTTCAGCCAGCTGGTGCAAAGCTACGAACGTTGGAGTATTCAATTTTTGCTTATAATCATCGGCTTGATATCTAGCTTTAAGAGGAACACCAGCGTTTTGTGCAGCAAAAGTAGATAGCTTATATTGTACGTCGTCTGATTTAGCCTCGGTCTACAATTTAGGAAAAAAATATATACTTACACGAGACGTCATATATAATTTAAATAACCAAAAAAAAAAGAAAAACTAACAATCTATTTTTCAAATTATTACTACCTCTTGAATTTTGGTGGAGAGGCAGTCGAATCAGTGACTTTGGGTATTGACGTAGTAGTCCTAATTTCAGCCATAATGGCTTCGTGTAACTCCTGCAAATGTAAAATTTGAAATACTTACTATATATTAGATAAGGTTACCCTAATAAATTTAAATGCGTTCATTATATAAAATGCGTTCGCTTTAGCATAACTACCCCGGAGATGTCAACACTAATGAATGCTTCAGGCCATTGCACAATAGAACCCATGACATCTTGCAAACGCCTACTAGCACTAAGTGGTACTATTAGAGTACCATACTCCTCCAGATATAAGTCGGTCACTTCCACTTCCCTCTATTTCTGACGGAAGGCAATGCCTTCAACCTCAACTTGTTGAATCGGGTCGTAATAAAACGCTGCTCCCCTAGCAACAACAATTTTGCCGGATGCTACTGCAGGGCATTGTAGTAAAGAACACAAGGCTTACTTCTTGCAAATACCCTTCACATTTTTAATTAATTAGTATATACACATGCACTACTTTAATTAATAAATTTAAATAATTTGTATATGTATAGCAATTATAAACTAGTCTTAGTAGCTAATATCTCGTCAAAAGCCAGATTTGGAGATGATAAGAACGTGTCATCATCAACTACCTCCACCTCCTCTCTCACGGCCTTTATGGCTTCCTCTTTCAACTACCCGATCTTGATCCTTTAATATGTCTTCGGCTCCCTTTATGACTTGCCGAACCATAACCAACTCTTCTTCAGATGGCTTATCCCTCGTTTCCACCATTTTGAGTATCAACCTGGCCATTGTTTGTAGCCGTGTAGTAGAAATAAATATGATTAAAATAAGTTCAATATATATATATATATATATATATATATATATATATATATATATATATATATATAATCAGTATAAAACACCTAATAATATAAGAATTAAGTACTTACAAGCTTCTTCTTAATCAATCTATAACCACCTCTGGAGCCATGAAAGACACTCTCTTTCTTTGAAATGTTCTCTAGGTTTTGCTTACTCATAGTCTTCATAAAATGAATTGTATCGAGTAACGTAAGCATATTTCATTACTTATTACTTGATTACTAATAAAGTAATCCCAATGAGTCGCGGATAAATTACCTTAAACTTGTCAAACTGCCTATAAGCAATAAACTTATACCAATCTTGCTGGCTGACATACCGATAATTCTTCGTTGGTGGTTTCTTATTTATCTCCCCAATCATCTTGTTGAACAAGTGGTTCCGAGGAACCTTTAACTTCCATGCTCTGAAGGATTCGCCTATCTTTTTTTTTAGGTAACCATTAATTTCTTAGGGAACAGTGTAAGCTGCCTGCATATATGGTGAGCATATTTGGTTAGTTTCGGCTAATAGCACATATCGAATACTAAGATAATTTCATCTTACTGCATTTATTATTGTATATACATACCTTTATTCTCCCCCATAGCTTTTTCTTTTGGTCTTTACTCAACTGATCGATACGCGACAAACCGAGAGGCACATACTCTCTTACACAACAACCAATGCAACTCGCGAATTTTGCATCAAAGATACCATCTGGCAGCCCCGTTAATTCATCCCATTGAAATTTATTAGGTATCCCTCTCTCTATTGGTTCTAGGGAAACCCTATGGCTCCTTCGCCCAATATCCGATTCCAAATTATTCTCATCACCTGAATCTTCTTCGTTTGACTTTTTCCCATCTTTTCTTTTCCGCTTTCCACCCATATCTAAACCAGAAATTAATAAACTACTAACTTTAAGCATTAATTCGACATAGCAGGAGCACCGTCTCAAATAAATGATCACACAGTATATCTAAAAATATAGTTGTTGTTTAACACACAATATACTTAAAATAATAGGTGTTGTTTAACACACAATAAACCTAAGATAATTAGGGGATAATATCACAATTAAAAAAGAAAATGAAGACATTAAGTTAATGAGACTAAGGAGTAGGGTTTATTATTACTTCTTCAAAGAGGAGAAGTCGGTCCCGGTATGGCGATGACGGAGGGGACGGCAGAGGCAATGGGGATGGCGACGGCGACGGAGAATACTAGTGGTTCTAGGAAAACTCAGTGTTCGAGGGTTTTAAGTAAGCAAGGAGAAGGTTTGCAGGTGTGTTGGTTGAAGAATTATTTAATTAAATCTAATAAACACGGGTTTAGCGAAACCGCCTTCTTTATTTTGCAATATGACAATGGTTGACTAAAAACCTGTAATTATTTTCATTATAATACATCGGTTGGTGTGTAACCGTTATTATTTACCTTTCATTGTGTCAAGTTTTTCCCGCAAAAAAAAGCATCTTCCATATTTGGTACTCTGTATTATGTTAGTACAAAGCGTCTTGATGGTGACGGACATTACCCGTCACAAGCTTATGACGGGTCAAGTATCTCCTACTTGTGTAGATAAGATAAGTCAACGGAATCACAAAGTGTTTGTCTTTACCTACTCAAGTGGATAATATTTGACCCATCACAAGATTGTGACGGATATGTCCGTCATAAAATGAGAATTTGCGATCCGCCACAAGCTTGTGACGGATATTGCTCCTCTCACAATAAGGCAACTAGGATAGCAAGTGGGGGAAAATGGAAATTCAAGACTAAATTATACACAACTCAATGTAATTAATGCTATATTAAAAACTTCTTTCCTTAATTAGTTTCCTAAATACAACCCAATGAGCAATTAATAAGCATACATAATTCAAATGACCCAAAATCCACTACGTCATGGACAATATCTATTCCCTGTGGATGTAGCCACCTACGCGCAAGCTAAATCTGTGGACGCATAGTGGTCTTTTGAAACCCACGCTCGCCGGCGTAAAAATGCTTTCGACCGGATCATTTTAGATCGGTCGGTTTCGTCTGGGCAAGGGTCTCGAAATGATGCAAGAGATGTTTCGAGTCGCCACTAAGCATTTGTGGGATGCTTGGAACTCGTTCGAATCCACTTTATACCTAGGTTAACCAAGGCAAAAAGCGCTGTTTGACATAGGTACTAAAGATAAGGAATCGTCCCTCCTTAGCATCCTATCCCTAGAATGACTCTTGTAAGTCCTGGATAAGGTCGTCCACTATCCAAAGTTTATGAGTAAGAGGTGAAGGTACATATTGGGAAGCCCTTTAATCAAACACCCAATCCCGCCCGCGGTAGCGGCCTCTACTGATCGATCTTGGTTGGTTAAATGCAAAAGTTGATCAAATGAGTAAATGCATGAATGTGCATCCACAAGTTTGAACCTAACATGTGAGCTTTCTATGTCGGTTGTTTAATCCAAGTATCAAGTATTTGATGTCGAGTTGGATTTAATGTTGGTTTGCATGCAGGACGAAAATTAAACATCCATTTACCGAGTTAGGTTTATGGTGCATAACGTGATCCATTTGTCTTAGTAAGGCGTTTTGCAAATACAATGTAAAATGGGCAGATTCGTCATCTGATCCATCCTGTATTCGGGTTAACTGAAGTCGGGATCATACTAGACAAAAGCTGGAAGGAAACAGGGTCTGCATCAGGCAACCTATATAGGCGCGAGCCATCTGGCGATGAAAACAAGCCTGTCCTGGTTTGAAAATTGGAAAATGATTAGCCTGTTTAGATGCGGGTCAACAGATGATGGAAGGACGTCTTCTTACCATTAAAAAGGTTTGTAAAATGGATTGAAAAGAGGGCGTTTGAACCCGTCTTGATTTGAAAGGGTCGTTGTGGACATGGGCCACGCCTCGGTCTGTGGATTTAGGCCACCTACCGGTCCGCGGTCACGGGCCACCTGCGAGCCCACTTCGATCTGTGGACCTGCGGCGGTCTTTTTGAAAGCCACGCTCGGCGGCGTAAAAATGCTTTCGACCGGATCGTTTTAGATCGGTCGGTTTCGTCTCGGTTAGGGTCTCAAAACGATTAGAGATGTTCGGAGTCGCCACCAAGCATTTGTGGGATGCCTGGAACCCGTTCGAATTCCACTTTATACCTCGGTCAAATCGAAGCACAAAGCAGCGTTTGACATAGGTACTAAAGATAAAGAAATCGTCCCTCATTAGCATCCTATCTCTAGAATGACTCTCGTACGCCCTGGATAAGGTCGTCCACTATCCAAAGTTTCTGAGTAAGAGGTAAAGTTACGTATTGGGAAGCCCTTTAATCAGACACCCAATCCCGCCCGCGTTAGCGGCCTCTACTGATCGATCTTGGTTGGTTGAATGCAAAAGTTGATAAAACGGTTTAAATGCATGAATGCGCATCCAATAATTTAAACCTAACATGTGAGAGCTTTCTAAGTTGGTTGATTTAATCCAAGTATCAAGTATAAGATGTCGAGTTGGATTAATGGTTGATTTACATGCAAGACGAAAATTAAACATCCATTTACCGTATTAGGTTTAGGGTGCATAACATGATCCATTTTGTCTTAGTAAGGCATTTTGCAAATATGGTTTTGGATAATCAAATAATCATCTGATCCGTCCTATATCCGGGCTAACCGGAATCGGGATCGTCCTAGACTAATGCTGGAAGGGAACAGGCCCTGTACCAGACGGCTATATGAGGCGCGAGCCAGCCAGCGATACAAGGGGCCTCCCTCTGGTATTGAAAGTGAGAAATGGAGAGCCTGTTTAGGCGCGGGTCAGCCCACGGTTTATGTTCCGTGTTCTGACCTTTTAGAAAACGTTATAAAACGTGTTGGAAATGGGTATTTGAACCCGGTTTGACTTGAAGGAGTCGTTTAGACCGCATTTGTTGATTTGAAGAACTTGACTCGAATAATCATCATTATTTTGATAATATTCGGTGTCGGGTTCGGTTTGACAAACTTGATATGAATAGTTTTGAAAATGATTATGGACTAATTGTTTTAAGTCCATTTGAATGTTATTAGTCGATACTCGTCATCGTACCCGGGTTAAAATCCGGCATGGTATGTAGAACCAAGGATGACTTTGTGTTGGTGACTAATATGTTTGTTTGAAAATGTAAAGAAATGAAATAAAAGGCTTTAAAATACCTTCTAAATGTCATTAACCAAATATTATCACCGAAACACGGATTTAACCGTCATGGTATGAGGAACCAAGGGTGAAAAATGCTTTATGGTTAAAACATGTGAAATAAAATAAAAATGGTTCGAAAATACTTGAAAAGGTGAAAACCGATTACAAATATGAAAAATGGATTAAGGGAAATGACGAGAACAAACACGGTTGATCTCTGGTCTGAATACCCCATTTAGGCGCGGGCTAGTTGGCGACCTAAGGGGCTTCTGCCTCAGACCAAAAATCAGTTTTGGCTCGTTTATTCCATGTTTTGGTTCATGTTATGTATGTTTTAACATGTTATAGTCATGAAACGAATGAAAACATAATAAAAGAGGATTTTTGCACCCTCATACTTACATGTTTGGTTATGGCGAGTGACCGACGTAAGTGTAACAACTCGTTTGATCGGAAAAAACTCGGTTTAAAACCGTTTTGGTAAGTAAAAAGAGTGTTTTAATGTTAGTGATGGTGTAGTGGTCGAAGTGGTCGGTCAAGTGATTTAATGCACGATGACGGTACCAAACAATGTGTAAGGTTCGTGTTTATGATCGGTAGGTCGTAAATACGCGTCGGGTTGTGACTTAAGAAGTCGAGTCGAGAATTTTAAGGGATAAAAGAGGGGGCGGACACTCGCGTAAGTCTCAAATGGGTGGAATTTGAGGGGTATTTATAGGAGAATGAGTGGTTGTGTGAGTTTTGAGCGACGTGGCCACTTGGGCTGCTCAAAGAGGCGCGAGCCACGTCGCGGTTCTTCGAGTTGTGTTGTCACTTTCACAACAAACGCAATCATGATTTGTTCTATCCTAGGTTTTGTAGTCACATGTTTGGTATTTGACCAACATGAATCCGGGAAAACTTAAGGTAGAAGGTTTGGAAAGTTTTGTTTTTGGTGGTTGACTCGGTTTGACTCGTTGTTGGAGTCGGGATTTGGTCCGGTGTTGGTTTTGACTCTAGTTAGTGTCATTGCGACCCCGTCGTCGTGCATTAAACACTCAAGGTATTTTTGAAACATTTTGAAATGTTTTATTTTCGAAATCGTTTTATGTTTTCTGACGTAAAGTTGTACACAAACTGTCGATCAAACGCCGCGATTCCAAAACATGTTGTAGTCCGATAATCATCGGGTGTTTGTTGGAGTCTCACAGAGATCGGGTATCTCTGAGCCCCCACTTTGACTGAGGCTTGGACAGGGCGAAAGTCAAAGTAGAGCCCCCAGGTCAATCGAAGATTACAACCTGGAGACCCAAACGACGTCAAGGCGGCTCGAAAGGATTCGGGCCAAGGACCTGCCGTCGGGAAGGGCGACACCAAGGCGACTCAAGGGTATGAGCCAAGGACTTGTCGTCGGGAACAGTTTAGAGTCAGTCGACTGTCCGTGCGGGTCGTTTAAAGTCCATTAGACTACGTATAAAGGCTCGCCAGCCATAAGAAAGAGTCATACCTGAGGCATCTTCGGATATGTCCTTGCGCGTTTGCGGATAAAGGCTCGCCAGCTGATGGTAAGGAAATGTACCTGAGGCATCTTCGGGATCTGTCCTTGGTGGTTGCGGACAAAGGCTCGCCAGCCATGACAAGGAAATGTACTCGAGGCATCTTCGAGATCTGTCCTTGAATGCTTTGCGGACAAAGGCTCGCCAACCAACAAGGAAATGTACCCGAGGCATCTTCGAGATCTGTCCTTGGATGTTTGCGGACAAAGGCTCGCCAGCCATGACAAGGAAATGTACCCGAGGCATCTTCGGGATGTGTCCTTGAATGCTTTGCGGACAAAGGCTCGCCAGCCAATGAGGGAATGTACCCGAGGCATCTTCGGGATCTGTCCTTGGAAGGTAAGGAAATGTACCCGAGGCATCTTCGGGATGTGTCCTTGATGGTTGCGGACAAAGGCTCGCCAGCCATGGTAAGGAAATGTACCCGAGGCATTTTCGGGATCTGTCCTTGGATGCTTGCGGACAAAGGCTCGCCAGCCGACAAGGAAATGTACCCGAGGCATCTTCGGGATCTGTCCTCGGACGGTTGCGGACAAAGGCTCGCCAGCCATGGTAAGGAAATGTACCCGTGGTATCTTCGGGATCTGTCCTTGGACGGTTGCGGACAAAGGCTCGCCAGCCAATGAGGCGGTCGATTAATGGACCACGGGAATAGCCGCGTCGAATGGGCTTGTTTTGAAAGTAGCGAACTCGTGATGCCGCTGTGGGAATAGTGAGTATGGATTTTCACTATCACTGTTTTTGGAATGAGCGGGTTCCGCGAGGAAGCCCCCTGCTGGTATTTGAAGGAATAGTGAATTGGGAATCTTCACCATTCGTCGTTCTTCTTTGAACTTGAAGTGGCGGTTTCGATCGCCGTTTGTTTTAATTTTGAGGGAAAATAGCAAATTTTGAGTTTGCTATTACGTTTGAAGTGACGGTTTATGTGCCGCCGTTGACATCTGATGGAAATAGCGAATTTGGAATCTTCACTATTAATTGAAGTGACGGTTTATGTGCCGCCATTGACATCTGATGGAAATAGCGAATTTGGAATCTTCACTATTAATTAAAGTGACGGTTTATGTGCCGCCGTTGACATATGTGGTGAAAATAGTGGAATTCAACTTCCAACTATTATTTTGAAAATGACGGTTTTATTTGCCGTCGTTTAAACTTTGGAGAAATAGCGGTTTTTCGAATTTTCGCTATTTATTGAAGGAAAATAGTGAATTAGATTTCACCATTATTTTTGAAATTGGCGGTTTTGATCGCCATTTGCTTGAAATTTTTGAAGGAAAATAGTGAATTTATATTTTCACTACTTGTGTTTTCGTATTTGAGGAAATGACGATCCTTAATGTCGTCATTGAAAGCTCGAAGTTTATCACGGGAAATTGGGCTAAAGCCCAAAATTCGCTGAATAGAGCAATGGGAGGCCTTGTTTAGGCGCGAGCCACCTAACGAACCAAAGGGACCTCCCTTTTTTCTGTAAAAGACGTGAGTTCAGGCTGCACACCATTCATCATCTCGTCTTCTTCCTTTCGACACAAAAACCCGCAAAAATCGCCATTAAAGGACCTTTGCTAGCTTCCACTCGTGCCATCATCCACAATGTCATCTCAAGGTAAGTATTTCCTCTTGAATCCATTTAAATTTGTTGATCCTTAGCTCGATTGAATTAGGGCGAATTTTACCCTAGAAAATCGAATTGGGCGTTTTTGATTGAGCCCATTTCGAGCGAAATCGATGCTTGCATTAGGTTAGAAACCTGTTTAGGAGTATAGGGGTGCTTTTAGTTTGCATTTTGGTCCCCGTTCCCGCTCCCTATGCTCGAAAAACGTGAGTGAGGCGAGAAACCGTCTCATTTCGCAATGCCAAGTTTATTTGCTTGGGTAGTGGGTCCCACTAGGTTGCATTGTAGTTGGGAAAACCCGTATTCGCCATTTATGGACCTTCGTTGGGTATTGTGGGCAAAATTGGATTTTTGCCTTTTGTGACGGTCTTACGTCTGACAAAATAAGCGTCTGTTTGGGCTTGAATTGAGTCACTTTGCCTTGAAATGGACCTTATTGGTAGTGTAGGTCAACTTGAGCCGTGATAAAATCACGTTTACCTTTTTGCGGTCGTTTTTGAATTTTTGACCGGTTTGGGCTCAAATTAGCGTATGAATTGCCTTTTTGAGCCGCAGAAAAATGCGCCATTGTGTCGGGAATGTAGGCGGACCCTGTAGGGGTCTTGAAATGCCGTTTTTATGGTTTTGACTCGTCTTTTGCTTGAAAAGATGGGCGAGTCATTTTTTTTGCGTTTTTTTTGTGAACCGTTTTGTTTGGTTGGATTTTGGGCGGGATTGCCCTTGTTTTGTTTTGCAGGTTGTTTTTTGTTCTTTTTGGATTTATCCATTTCATGCCGTCGTAATGCCGAAATTTCGGCTGACGTTTTTTTGTTTGCAGGAGAGTGTTCGGGACGGGCCGAGTCCATGGCTGCGACTTTTGAGGAGTTATTCGGGGTGGGTCCGGTTAGCACTCCGGTTAGTACACCCGCCGTGGCTGTGGAGGACATCACCAAGGATGAGAGACCTCCTGAGCAAACTGTTGGGGCCACAGTGGCCGTCGAGGAGCGTGAGGCGCTCGTTGTTGGGGCCACTGTCACTGGGAGAGCTCAGGGTGGGTCTGAGGCTGGTACCTCTGGGAGGAGGATTTCTTCGAGGCCGCGCCGTCCCCGGGCGACCAGACGGTCGTTGCAGGACGTCACCAGGGTCATTGAGCTGGGCCCTACCCACCACGTTGAGTCCCGCGGCCATAAGAGACAGAGAGCGGAGACAGCCGAGGACGACGCTGACGTCGCGAGTGGGAGAGCCAGGCGAGTTACGGCCCCGCGGGGGTTGCTTTTACGGGCGGCGCCTGACTGGGACGAGGCTTTTGACGACAGCCAGTTGTTGCTTCGACTGGACAGACACATTTCCTACCATGCTCACGAGGGCTTGGTGAGTCGTGTTCCCCGATTGAGTTTGTCATTTTTGAAGTGTCAGGCCTGAATAGGCATTCTGACGTTGTTTGTTTTTGATTTCAGGAGATTGGCACCATGAGGACTTTCTCGGGCTTTTCTACCTGCTTGGGTTTCTACGACGTTCTCCGACCCGGGACGAGGGCGTTGATAGAGAGGTCGGCTTTTGGGCCGTTGGTGGCCGCCTGGCGGGACATTCATAGGTCTTCGATTAGGGTGAACCTGTGTTTGATCCGCGCTATGTTGGACCGGTACTGGGATACGACGTCGTCGTTCCACATGGAGTTTGGGGAGGTCGGCATGACTTTAGAGGACTTTGCCATGGTGTCCGGCCTTCCCTATGGCGAGTTGCCCATTGAGTTTACCGAGACGCCGGAGAGAGTGTCCTCTCCCGCGGTCACTGCTTTGATCGGTACTGCTTTGCCAGAGCCTTCCGACGTCACTCCGTACTTGATCGCGAGTTCGTACGTGAAGGACCACTTCACTGGGAGGGTGGCAGGTGTTACTCCGGCGCCGTTGGCGAGTCCGGAGGCAGTGGTTGAGGTCGACACGAAGGAGGCGCGGCTGTGGTTGTGGTACTTCTTGGGTGCCACGTACTTTGGTGACAAGGGTTAGCGCTTGTCGACCAAGGTGCTTCCTCTCCTCACTAACCTTGACACTTTGGGTCGGTTTGACTGGGTTACGCCGGCTTTGGCGAGTTTCACCCTGTACTTACACGCGGCGGTGCGTCCGGAGACAGTGGGAGCGGGTAGTGCTCCTGCCTTAGTTGGTCCCGGCCTCATCTTTGAGGTACGAGTATTTTTGTGGTAGTTTTCTTTTGTTTGATTTTGATTTTGATTTTGGCAATTTTTGAGGAATTGGCTGATTTGTGTTTGCTGTGTTTGATTACAGGCTTGGTTGTATGCTTACTTCACTCCTCTGCGTCCGGGGACCACAGACAGTGTCCCCTCGACCTACCCTGCTGTGAGGGGTTGGACGGTGGCTCGGAAGAAGTCGATTAAGTCGACTTATGAGGACTGCAGGCGTCGCGTGAACAAGCTTCGGGTTGCTGATGTAAGTCCTTGCTCTCTTCCCCTTCTCCTTTATAAGAATAGATAGAGGTAGGATGATTAGGTAGCCTATGAAGCCCCCAGTTAGCTGAATAGCTTTGTTTTGAATGTAGTTTGATGGGCGGCCTTGGGAGCACTACACGGGTGTACCGACTGCCATCAGGGAGCGTTTGCGGCCTCGCAGCTCCCTGCGTCTGTACTTGGAGACGGCGATTGAGCCGGTTTGGTACCTGGGCGAGCCTTTAGTTCGCCAGTGCTTTACCGAGACTTTCGTCGTGCCGGTTGACCTGCCTAGGGTGTTGTTCCAGGAGTCGACCCCTGATGAGGTTGAAGAGCATCTTCACGGTTGGGGAGGTGAGGGGCTGTTGCTGCGGGGCGTTGACTACGACACCTTCCGGTTGTCGAGGCTTGCTTGGTATCCGATCGAGGTATATATATTTCTCCGTTTTTTTGTTTTCATCGCCTCTCTTAATAGGAGGGTTTGTCATCTCCGATGTGGATCCAAATGGCAGGGAGTCGACTTGCTGATGAGGACTCAGCCCCCAGCTTTCCCGACGGAGACCACTTTTCAGGGGCCGGGTGGCGAGGAGCTTCAGCTGCGCTTACCGGAGCCCGCGGCGGCCGAGGTGACCGATGCCGGCATGGAGTGGAGGTTGATTGTTCTGAAGGTGAGTTCCTGACTTGAACACTTTCTCCAATTACACTTTGCCTTACATTGTATTGAAGGACATTTTTGTTTTGTAGGTGACGATTGTTAGTCACCAGAACTTGTGGCGGATGGCTAACCGCTGGAGGGCGCTTGCTGGTGACCTGGCTACGAGGGAGGCTCGGCTTTCTCAGGTACGTTTTGTGTGCTGTTTTTGTGCGTTTGGTGTTGTATTTCACGTTTTTAGATCTTGAGGATCTGTTATTGTGTTTTGTAGGGCACTGCGGATCCGGCGGAGCTTACTCGAGTCCGTGCTGAGTTGGAGACAGCCAGGTTGACGATCGCGGGCCAGGAGCTAGGGATCATCCGTCGGCACCAGGACTTGAGGCGTCGTGAGGACGAGCTGCGGAGTCGAGACACGAAGATTGCCTCCCTCAGGGCTCAGTTGGCTGCGGCGTAGGAGGTTCGCGTCTTGATGGTGGAGGAGACGCTGGAGGGTTCTCCGGAGAGAGAGCCTGAGCAGGTGGTGGTGTCTGCGTTGGCGGCGACCCCTAGTAAGACCAGGACTGGCCCGACGGGAGACGCTGAGTAGTTATTGTAGTTTGTCCGTGTCTTGGACTCTTGTCTGTACATATTTATATTTTGCGTGAGGCGGTTTGTATATATGTGTTTTTGGATTGTGGTTCATTTTGTGATTTTTGGCTTTTTTGTGTTGTGTTTCGGAGGAGCGATGTCGGCTGTTGATTCTCCTTTTGCTTCGCACTAGTTCCTGCATCGTTAGTGTAGAAAACAAGCAACAGATAGCACATACGCATAAATGCAAACACGTAAAAGCATTTGATTGAAAACAAAATTAACCAAGATGACTTGAAGTTAAAATTGAGTTTTGAAATGAATTTTGAAAATTCCGTGACAAATCGTCACGTTCGGAATTCAAAAGGAATTGATTTGAAAATTTGAGCAATTAACTCGTGTCGTGAATTTAATTGCATCCAAATCATTGAAATTGACTCGAAAAATTCAAACTCAAACCGTCAGGAAATAATTTTTAGAAAAGGATTTTTGCGAGTATATTTGATTTTTTATTTTTGAGGTCAAGACTCGAATTTGTGAGTGCTTGAATTTTTGAGGAAAATTGACGTCGTGTTATCAATCTTCGATTTTGAAAAATTGATGGAAAATTGCGAAAAAGCGAAAAATTTCCGGAATTTCGACTGACATGGAGACGATCCATTGCGGATCGGGGCGACTAGCCCTTCCCCTCTTAAAAAAAAGAAAGAAAAATCTGTATGTTTAAAGCTGCGTCATGGAAACCGTGTCGGATTTCGTAAAACGCGGAAACAAGGAAATGTGAGTGTGAGGAAACACAAAGTATCCTGGATCATCCCGAAGAGGCGCGAGCTTCTTGGCGGGAGGTTTGAGGTGTCAGGAGAAAACACAAGTTGAAAGAGACAAGTCAACAGCGGGAATCCTGGGGAAGCCTCAAAGAGGCGCGAGCAGCCTGACGATGGAAGCCGGCTCTCCCCTTTTTCTGAAAAATGCGCTGATCATTTTTGTATAAATAGGGACGTTTTCGCTTCATTGTTTCATCATCCGAAACACAAAATCATCTCCACAAAACCTCTTCTTCTTCCACAAAAATATTTCATGGATGCTTTTGAGAACGCATTGCGACAATGGTGCCGGGATTTGTCGCCTCCCGAAAAGTATCAACTCGCTTGCATGGGAGTTGGTCAATTGTTGGTGCTTCGTCAAGTCAAGGTGCAACCTTCGTTCCTTGAAGCATGTTCTCGGTTTTGAGATTCGAAACATCATGTTTTCGTTTTCCCGAAAGGTGAGCTTTGTCCTCTTGCCGAAGAAGTTGGAGCCATTGGTGGGTGGCCGGGTTATGCTCCGGTGCTTCCTCCGACTCGGTTGTGCTACAAGGAGAAATTCTGTTCCATGTTGGGCTTGTCAACAAGCCAAATCAACTTTATTCTTGCTCCACATGGTGTGGAGATGTTGGCTCTTATCAACATCTTTTCAAACCGATTAGATGCTAATGTCTCGGAGGTGGCTAGGAGAAGGGCTCTTGCTTTTTGCCTCGTCCATGTGTACATCTTTGTTGATGTCTTGAATAAGGAGGGGCCAAGATTTCATGGTAGCATGACCCTTATCCATGTGATTGAGCAAATAGAGCATGGTAGAGATCCATCATGGTTGGTGCTTGGAGAGATTATCCAAGCTTTGGACAAGGAAGGCTCTTGTGGAGAAGCTCCCTCTTTCGGATCCCCGAGGATCCTTCAAGTGTGGCTATTGGAGAGGCTAAGGTATGTAGAGCCTCCGGTTGATCCTTCTTCTTACTCCTTCCGTCACCTTACTATGAGGAAGAAGTTGTACCCGGATAGTTTTGCTTCCACCGAGGCCTATTGGGCCGCAAGATTGGCGGAGGAGGGTGGTCCTCATATCCATTGGGTGGTGCCGTGGTGGCACTTGAGGTCTTTCACGGAGTTGCCCGCTTCGGGTGCTAGTCCCCGTTCTTTGATGGTGGTGGGTTTGAAGGTTGTTTCCTTCATATATCCCGAAAGGTTCATGAGGCAAATGGGGCGTCAACAAAAGGTGCCCGCTCAAGATACTCTTGTTCAAGAGAATGTTTTCCGGAACTCCGAGCTTGTGGAGTTTTTCGAAAGATGGTGGGCCACTCGGCCGCTTTGGGAGGTACCAAACCCCGTTGCCACGACATGGGTGACTCCCGCTTATGTCAAGTGGTCACGTGCTCCGTCCTTGGAAGAGAGATCCAAGTTTCGTAAGGACGAGGTTGTCGACTTGAAGTATCGAGAGGTTGGCAAGGCCAACCGTGCCTTCTTTGAGGAGTATGTTGATGGAGCTACTCCCGATGTGATGAGACCACCGAAGAGGAGGAGTTCGGGTCCCAAGAGTATGGTGAGCCGTGAATTGGCTCATTTTGGGTCGAACATGGGGTCTTGTGCTAGACCCGAGGTCGTCGCCGTCTTAGATCCGTTGAGGATTCGTTCCGAGGAGGAAGTCCATGTTAGGCGGGCCAACAAGAAGAGCAAGGGAAAGATGTTCCCCGAAGGAAAAGGCAAGGGTAAAATGGAAGAGTGAAGACTTCCATTACCCACTTTATTATTATGTTGTAGTAGTGTTGTGAGTTTTTATTATGTTGTACTAGCTAGTTATTGTATGTTTTGTGCTAGTTTTATTATGTGAGGTGTTTTAGTTGACACCTTTGCTTTGACAAGTTGTAGACTCGTCGAGCTTTATTTGTTGTTGAAATTGTAATCCCTTCCATTATTAATTAAATAAGAGGATTGCTCGTGTCGAAAATTGTGAACGCTTGTTTCTTCCATCCATTTGGTGAAGGCAATTCTATTTGAATCGTCCTAAACATTTGCACTTGGGAAAGTGGTATTTTGTGGAAAGGGAGAAAGGCCCGTTTTTGTATTTTGGTGGGAAAGGGAATGGTTTTCCCTTTCCCTTTTTTATGGGATGTTTTTTTTTTGCGTGGGATTTTTGTATGGGGATGGTTGTTTTTGATTGTGGGAATGGTTGTATCCTCCTTGTGTAAGGAAGGACCGCCTACGTATTCACCCGAAGGGGTGAAATCAAACCATGATCGTAGTTCGAAATGCTTTGTAAATTTGATTTGGGTTTTGTGGTTGTATCCCTCAGGCATAAGAGGGACTGCCTACGTTTTCACCTGAAGAGGCGAAATCAAACCATGCTCGTAGTTCAGGGGGTTTGTTTTAGTGCAAATGGACGTTGCCTTTGACAGATCAAAGGACATTCGAAACGGGCAAGGTGCCGTAGCTTAGACTCAATAAAACATGCAATTTCAAATCAGAACACGTTGAGGAACTTGACTTGAAAAGGGTTGAGGTCGTTGCTAGTTGTAAAACTAGGCTAGGTCGTTGGTTGTTATGGTTCAAGGGTAGTATTTCTTGAGTTGGTCTAGGTTGGTCGGGTTTGTAAAGTCCTCCCCATCTAGGTCACTCAGTCTCACTGCGCCCCCCGAAAGTATTTTCTTGAGCAGGTATGGCCCGGCCCAGTTAGGTTTGAATTTCCCCCTCGGATCGACGGGTAATGGTGCTCGAACTGACTTGAGGACAAGTCGCCCTCCTGGATGTTTCTGGGTTTAACCTTCTTGTTGAATTCCCGTTGTATACGTCGTTGGTATAGTTGGACGTTGTGCAAGGCGTTGAGTCGCTTCTCGTCGAGAAGAGTGAGTTGCTCGTACCTTCGACGGGTCCATTCCGCCTCAGGAACTTGACTCTCCAGTAGGATGCGTAGAGATGGGACCTATAATTCTACTGGTTGAACCGCCTCCATACCGTATGCTAGGTAGAAGGGTGTGGCGCCTGTCGGTGTTCGAATGGAGGTTCGGTATCCCCAGAGTGCGAATGGGAGTTTGCTCGGCCAATCGCGGTAGTTGTCTTGCATTTTCTTGATAATGGTGACAAGAGTTTTGTTCGTTGCCTCCACCGCTCCGTTGGTTTGGGGACGGTAGGGGGACGATCGATGTCGCTTGATTTTGTATTTGTCCAGCAAAGCTTGAGTTTCCGCCCGGAAGTGAGAGCCTTGATCCCTGATAATTTCTTGGGGTACCCCATATCGGCAGATGATGTTATTTTAAATGAAGTTGGCCACTTGTATGGCGGTCAAGACTGCATATGACTGTGCTTCTACCCATTTGGTAAAGTAGTCGATGGCGACGAGGACGAAGCAATGCCCCTTGGTGCCTATCGGGTTGACTTTCCCGATGATGTCGATGCCCCAGGTTGAGAATGGCCAGGGTGATGTCATGGTGTATAAAAGGGATGGTGGTATGTGTTGTATGTTGGCGAAGATTTGGCAATTGTGGCAATGTTTGACGTAGTTACGGCAATCGGCTTCCATGGTGGTCCAGTAGTAACCTAGCCGCATGATTTTCCGTGTAAGCATCATTGCACTCATGTGAGGGCCACATTCTCCGTCGTGAACCTCTCCCATGACTTTCTTGGCTTTGTGATGGTCAATGCAAAGGAGGAGAATTCCTTGGGGTGTTCTTTTGTAGAGTTGATTTTGGTTTATCACGAATTGTGATGCAAGTAAACGGATGGCTCTTTGTCCTCTTTGATCAGAGTTGGGAGGGAATTCGTTTTTGGTTTTGTAATTGAGGATGGCTTGGTACCAAGGTTCGTCATGGCTTTCCTCGTCGTCGATAATGGCACAAATGTGAGCTGGCTCGCTCCTTCTCTTGACACATAGGGGCATTGATGTCATGTCGTCAGGTATGTTGACGAGCGCGACAAGTTTTGTCAGGGCATCAGCAAATTGATTTTCCTCTCGCGGCAAGTGGAAGTAGTCGATTTGGTCGAAGAACTCGGCCTCTTGATTGATCTTTGCTCGGTAGGGAGCTAAGCTGTCAGATCGGATTTTCCATGATCCGGACACCTGATTGATGATGAGCGAGGAATCGCCGTGGACCCTCAGTCTCTTGATGCCAAGTGTGATGGCTGCTTGTAGGCCGATGAGCCATGCTTCATATTCAGCGGCGTTGTTGGTGACGGCGAAGTCTAGCTTGACCGAGATCGGAACATGTTCTCCCTCTGGTGATATTAGAAGGATTCCTACCCCGAAGCCTCTCAGATTAGATGCACCATCGAAGTATAGGTCCCATGCATCGGAATCAGCGCAAAGGATGTCTTCGTCAGGAAGTGACCATGTGTCGGTCGTTGGGTCTTCGTTGACGGGATTCTCTGCCAGGAAATCGGCAACTGCTCTTCCCTTGATAACCTTGAGGGGTACAAACTTGAGATCAAACTCGGACAGCATGAGTGTCCACCTAGACAGCCTTCCATTTAGTACGGGTTTTTCGAAGATGTATTTAACCGGGTCCATCTTGGAGTAAATGTGGACCGTGTAGCTGAGCATGTAATGTCGCAGCTTCTTTGTTGACCATACTAGGGCAAGGCATGTCTTTTCCAGTTTGGTATACCTCGTCTCGTACTAAATGAACTTTTTGCTGATGTAGTAGATGGCTCGCTCTTCGTTGCCAACTGTTTGTGCTAGCAATGCTCTCATGGCTGTGTTGGTAACAGTCAGGTAGAGGGATAGAGGGATCCCCGGTTGAGGTGGCATGAGGACAGGAGGTTTGGATAGGATTTCCTTTATCCTGTCGAAGGCTTTCTGACAGTCGTCATCCCAATCGGTGTGATCGGAGGCTCGAAGCTTCTTGAATATTGGTTCACAAATCATAGTGAGCTTGGCAATGAACCGGCTGATGTATTGGACCTGACCGAGAAATCCCCGAATCTCCTTCTCGTTTCTAGGCCGAGGCATTTGTTGAAGGGCTTTGATTTTGGTTGGATCAATCTCAATGCGTCTTTTGCTGACGACATGTCCCAAGAGTTTTCCGAAGGTGACCCCGAATGCACACTTCTGAGGATTTAGTCTCATGTTATATTTCCGCAGACGAGCGAAGAATTTCCAGAGGGCACTGATGTGGCCGTCCCGTTCTTTTGATTTGACGATCATGTCATCGACATATACCTCTACCTCCTTGTGCATCATATCATGTAGGAGAGTGGTAGCGGTTCTTTGATAGGTAGCCCCGCCGTTGATGAGGCCGAAAGGCATGACCGTGTAGTAATATGTACCCAATTGCGTAGTGAACGCAGTCTTGTGCATGTCTTCCTCATTCATTTTAATCTGGTTGTACCCAGCATACCCGTCCATGAAGGATAAGAGAGCATGCTCGGCGGTATTGTCTACCAGAATGTCAACATGTGGCAAGGGGTAGTCGTCCTTTGGACTCGCCTTGTTCAGATCCCTGAAGTCGATGCAAACCCGAATTCTTCCGTCTTTCTTTGGTACCGGCACAATGTTGGCCACCCAATCCGAGTATTCAGACACCTTGATGAACCCAGCCTTAAACTGTTTGTCTACTTCTTCTTTGATTTTTAGGGCCCACTCAGGACGCATCCGGCGTAGCTTCTGCTTCACAGGTTTAGCCCCGGTTTTAATGGGTATTCGGTGCTCTGCAATTTCTCTGTCAATCCCAGGCATGTCTCTGTAAGACCAGGCAAATACATCCTTGTATTCGTGGAGGAGGTCAATGAACTGCTGTCTTTCTGAGGGGTCCAGGGTTGTCCCTATCCTAAGTTCCTGAGGTGTATTGTTGGTTCCTACGTTAGTAGGTTCGGTCTCCTCAATGATGGGGGTTCTGGTTTCCCGTTTGTCAAGTTCTTTGGCTAAGTGAGGTGGGTAGTCACTCAAGTCAAATTCCTCATAGTCATTCAAAATTGCATTGCAGTTAAAATGAGACGAGTCATAAGCAAACTTAGCGTTCATTAAGTTGACACGAGCGAAAAGCTCGGAAAGGACACATCTCGTGATCAGTCAGAGGCGACACAACAGAGGAAGTGGCCCCTGGAACAGGCTCCAGGTTGTCATCTTTCATGGGAGTGGGGGTGACCCTAGTAGACTCAGCCTCTGAATCAGCCACGACTTTGTGATAAAATAGTGGGAAGGGGACCTTGACTGGGACATCAGGAGTGTTAGGAGTTATGACAGACTCTGACTCAGACTCAGACTCAGACTCTGACTCAGACTCAGATCCTTCTTCACTTCCCTCCTTGAACATAGGGCCTTCTCCAGTTGCTATCTTGAGAATGCGGCCCTGGCGATCGGTCCACTTGACGGTCTTCCTCCAGCCCTGGGTGGCTTTCTCCGGGTCAGTATCGGAGATCAAGGCGGTTGGATCAAATTGATTGTCTTTCAGGGCGATGTTGATGATGTCCTCATAGTCGAGGTGTTTGACGTTATCTTCCCCAAATAGGAGTGTGACAGCTTGTCCGTCAAGGCATGGTGACGGCTTGGACTCGATTAATGCGGCTTTTCGATGTTGTCGGGGATAAAGTAGCGATCTGGAAGACTTCCACTCCCGGGTACCTAGCCTTCACCACAGAGTCATAGATTGGTTCCGGAAAACCGTGGTAGAGCTCGGACTCTCCCTCGGGGACAAAGTATCCGTTGAGAGTCAGGTGGTAGGGACGGAGGATAACCCCGTGCTTCTTGCGTTTTCGGACTAGGAGGTTCATCTCCTGGATATCTTCGTCAGTAGGCTCGTATCCCAGCCCAAAGGGAATGTTGGGGACCTTATCTTGTTTCAAGGGAGGCAATGGGTCCTTCAGTGGATTGAGCGGCAAACCCGGGAAATAACCCTGACGCATCATAATACGGTTGACCGTGAGGTTGGTGAAAGGGTCACAATCAGAGGGCGTCAATTCATCAGTTATGGCGTTCACGACTTGGAAACCCCACATTTCATTGTCGTCCTCCTCAATGGCTTGGGAGGCTATCCCCTTTCTCATGATTGCCTTGATCAGAAAAGCGGGAATCGTGATCGTTTTCCCGTTGAAGGAGACCCCGATCTTCTGGTGGAGAGTTGAGGTGACCGCCTTGACGGGGTGAATCCAGGGACATCCCAGGAGCATGTTGAAGGACGCGTCGAAGTCGACAACTTGAAAACTGGTTTGTCTTTCCAGTGTTCCGGTTGCGACGGTCAAAGTGACTAGCCCAGCGACCTTGCTGATACCCGTCGTTGTGAGTACCAAAGATAAAATTTATATTTCCTATTAAGACTAACCTAGGCTAGTGGTAACAGGGTCGAACCACAAGGAGGCAGACGTAATTTCTAGCTGTCTAATAAAAGTCTAAGGTAACAATTGTGGGGGTTGATTGGAATTGGTCTATACTAAGAGTGAATAAAGACAATAAACTAAAAATATTGATTTAACAGATAAAGAAGGGGTACTAGGATGGTCGGTTCATTATAGCTTCGGCGGCAGCAACTAAGTTGGTCTGAATCAAACACAGGTGAGGCGGGAAATAAAGAGGTCCTCTCGGTCCACTCTTAACAAATAGCATCTTTCGATCTCGCTATAGGTCCCTAATATCACTAATACTATCTTTCGTTCTGAAAAGTGACTAATGGTCTAAACTATACCTATCTTTCGATCTTAGCACAGTTTAGTCGATTCAATTGATGGTCTAACAACCTTCCCTATCTTTCGATCTATTGGGTCAGTCATAAAAAGGGTATCTAACTGGTCGCATGCATTCGATTCGTTAAATACAACATTAAAATCAATTAAAACGATATAAAGCTCACGAGGTCAGTCGATCGACCGGGTAAGGTGGTCGATCGACCAACACGCGGGTTCAGGCCGTGTATAATCTAATGCCGCCTAGGCTACAATTCGCCTACATCCTAGCACAAGCAATTTAGCTACTCATGGCTATGGCAAAAATAACAATAATAGTGACGATAAAGATTTCTGAATTCATGCTAAAAACAGTAGAACAGACAATTAACATAAACGGTAATTGGCTTGGATTCTAACTAACAATTCTATATCTAACAACGCAATAAAGATGAACTGAAAGTAGAACAAAAGGGATACCGAAAATTGCAGAAGAATAGTAACGGAATGATTAGAAGTATGAATGAAAATCCGATGCAACCAATATTCCAAACCCTAACTATGATGTTCTAAAACTGAATGTGAAACTTAGATAAAAACTTAGGTAAAAACTTGATTCTTCATTGAATGTTTCTAGGTTACGTTATATAGCAACTAACGTAACTTTATTTCCTAAACCTAGCATAACTTTGGGCTTCAAGATTCACGGTCCTTTAATTCCAGTCTGGAACAGCAGCCTGGTCGATCGACCGATCATGGTGGTCGATCGACTGGGCCTCAGTGTACAGTAGCTTCTGGAACCCGAACATTGGTCGATCGACTTATGGGAGTGGTCGATCGACTGAACAAGCTGCTACATGACTTCTATATTCTCGTGGATTTGTCTTTTGGGCCTTGGATCGCGCACCAAGCTCGTTCCTTAAGTGATTCCTTTACGTCATTTGCAATGCAGGATACTCGGGGACGGATTTAGCTTGATTTTCCCGTTGAATTCTTCACATTTCTGCAATAATGTACAAAAATACGGAAGTAGACGGAAATAGGGAGAAATGTAGCATAAACTACATGAATGAGCTCTGAAATGCGTGTAAAATGGGATGTAAAACATCATATAAAAGACACGCATCACTTGCGACGAGTGCCGTCGTAGGCGGGTACTCCTTAATTCGTTGGGATCAAATCAGATTCCTTGATACCCAGCCTGTGGGCAGTTTTGAGAGGAATGACATTCACGGCGGAACCGTCATCCACGAGGACCATGGGTATATTTTTCTGGAGGCATTGTACTGTGATATACAGGGCCAGATTATGATTGGCTCCGAACGGAGGGATGTCCTCGTCGGAGAAGACGGCTGGGTTCTTTAGATCAGGGGCGTCCCTTGTCATGTGCGCCACTATTTCTTCTGGGGAAGAGGTGGAGGGCACGGTTAATTTTCCCAAGGCCTGCAGCAAGGCCTGTCGATGCTCAAAAGACGTTGCGATCAGTTGCCAAATTGAGATTTCGGCTTTTGCTTTCGGGGAGCGCCGGGATTGAGTTCTCGGGGCCTTTGGTTGAGTGTCCACCTCTGGGACGATTTGGTCATTCGTTGTTGGAACGACCGTTGTATTGTTCGGATTCTGATAGGGACGTCCGGACCGGGTGAGATGCCCAATTTCGTTTGCCCGCTTCTCCTTCCCTGGGATGATATAGACATCCTCAACATCATCTCTCCATATGCCGTTAATTTCGGAATATCGAGGATACCTTGGAGGGGTATTTTTCGGTGGGTAGTTCTTGTAAGGGATACTTTTGTGAGGGCGATTTTTATGGGGGTAGTTATTTTGAGGGTAGTTATTTTGAGGGTGATTTTCGTGGGGTCTATGCCAGAATGGTCGCAGGAGCAATCCATCCTGGGGTGGGTAGTTTTGAATGTTTGGGGAATTCTCCCTCGGACGCGGTGCTGGGGGATTGAAGATGAGTTGACGGTAGGCGTCGTCGAGTCGGGTGATTCTTTCAGAGAGGCTGGCTATAGCCTCCTCAACTTGCTGAAACATAGTGAGCATAGTGGCAGCACTAAACACAAACACTCCGTCTGAAGGATCTTTTTCCAAAGCATTCACCTCGTCATCAAGCGGCGGGATGAGGTGAGAGCGATCTAGGGTCGGCTCATCGTCAGAGATGGCGTGAATTCCCAGGGGATTCGTTTTGTTGTTCGGTTTAGTTGGTGGGGGTAAAGGCAAATCTCCTTTCTCGATCATGTCTTGAATGAGGTGATTGAATTTGAAACAAGTTTCGGTATCGTGCCCTTTCCCTCGATGATACTGACAGTAAGCGTTGGGGTTCCAGAACCGGGACTTCTTGGCATCGGTCGGATCCGGGGTGGGTCCGATCGGTTGTAACTTCCCCTGGTCCATGAGTATTTTCAGGGCACTTGCATAAGTCGACCCTATGTTTGTAAACACTCTCTGGGGGCGCTCAGTTTTCTTAGTAGATGGTTCAACGAGGTTAACCTCATCAATCTTGTTTGCCTGGCCGTAAGGGCGAGATCCGGTTGAGGTGGATCCCTGATAACCTCTGCCAGTGGTCTTTGCTAAGACACCCTTTCGGAGGTCGTCCTCAATGCGCATCCCAAGAATCTGCAGATCTTGGAAGGTCTTGATATTCTAATACCTCAGTAGGTTGGCATAAACCGGGCGGAGATTGTTGACAAACTTTTCCACCAGAGTTGATTCACTCGGCTTACTGACCAATTGAGTACTCACCCTCCTTCAACGGGTTAGGAACTCAGTGAACCCCTCTTTGTCGTTCTGGGTTAGCACTTCGAGAGTACGGGTGTTGGCCTGGATCTCGACATTGTCGGCATACTATTTGGCAAACTCAACTGCGATCTCATCCCAAGTAGTAAGGTTTTTCGGATCAAGGGAGTAGTACCATTGGCGAGGAATCGGCTCCAAAGAGGATGGGAAGATCCGGGTAAAAAGTTCCTGTTTGAACCCTTTAATGGCCATGTAGTCCTTGAAAGCACGGATATGGTTGAGTGGGTCTTCCACTCCTTTGAACTTAGGCACATCAGTCAGGGTGAAGTTGTCAAGTAACTGGTCCCCAACAGGTTCGAACCTTCGGTTGTTCTCAAGATGGATATTGTTACCCCGGGCTAGGAGCTGTTCTTCCAAGAGCTTCAACCTCTTCTCGATTTCGATCGAGAGGTGGGGTATTATGTTCCCCGATTTCCTTGTTCTCCGGGCGTCGTACGGGTCTCGACGCGATCCAGGGTGACCTTAAGAGCGGTAAGCGGTGGCTAGCGATCGGTTCGACATCTCTGTTCTTATCATTGTTGTTGTTGGACGAAGCTGAAGACGGGGCCATGGCTCTGAGGCAGAAAAACGGCTCACATTACAACTCAATCCGACACGGTTCTAAGACTGAACGCAGACAACACAAAGGACGGGACAAAGATCAGACTTAACAAGACGGGACGACCGTGTGTGGACGGGTCTCGTGGTGAGACGACTCATAAGTAAAGACCCATAAGTACGTTTGCTTTGACTCGATAGACACGAGGCGGAATTGGAATGGTGGATTGAAGTTTTCGAAAATTGAAATTTTCAAAGAGATTCATTTGTCGCTTTAATGGACGGCTTCCGAAGATAGAGATCTCCGCAAGTCGATCAGTTGAAAGGGGTCGTCTTAAGTTTATTTGCAAAAGACGGTTTGAGTTTGAGTCGGCTCGGAAAACAGTGCATTGTTTCCCAAGACGGTTTTTGAAATTCAAAATTGTATGTTTTGAAAATCGAGTTTGAAATGTTTGAAGAGGTCTCGGGGACGGTGCATGGTCCTCCGGATCCCGAAAGTGTCTCGAGAAAAGGGCGTGTGCTTTTCTCGGGTTTTGAAAGAGCCATTGTCGGCGCGAAACGGGTTAAAATCCTTGTATAGACACGGCGATTATAACGGCGTAAAAAGGTGATTTTAAATGGTTATAAAAAACCGGGTTTAAAAATCGTCATTACGACGGCCTAGAAAGGCGTGTTAAAATGGTTATACAAAACCGGGTTTGAAAATCGTCATTACGACGGCCTAGAAAGGCGTGCAACGGTCGACGAAAGACCGAGGTTTGAAATGGCCATTATAACGGCGCATAAAGGTGTTTTTGAAAGTTTGAAAATGACACGGAAGGACTTATGATCAAGTAGCAAATAAGCACTCGCAATTCATTATATTATGCATTATGCTGACACGGGTTTTTGCTTAAAAGGGTGGGTTACACACCAAGCAATCAAACCCCGATTTGCGAGAGGGATACCAATCCAAACAAAATGTGTAAGGAGGGTGCCCTAGCCTCGTGCTCGAAAGTGATGACAACTCTTTGACGAAATAGAAATGTGTAACGTCAACGGTATGTTTGACTCAATCGGGATTCGAAACGCGGGGATGAGAAAACTCACGCCAGCGAGACGAGCCAATTGGTCGAAACGGTTTAGGTTGTGGGCCCGGATAAGGAACCCGACCGTGACCGTAATATCAATTAATGCATTCCAACCAAGACCTCGTTCGAGTCTCACCATCTAGGGATCACAAAGACGTAAGTGTCCTAGTTTTCCCCAGCGGAGTCGCCAATCTGTGGACATGGGCCACGCCTCGGTCTGTGGATTTGGGCCACCTACCGGTCCGCGGTCACGGGCCACCTGCGAGCCCACTTCGATCTGTGGACCTGCAGCGGTCTTTTTGAAAGCCACGCTCGGCGGCGTAAAAATGCTTTCGACCGGATCGTTTTAGATCGGTCGGTTTCGTCTCGGTTAGGGTCTCGAAACGATTAGAGATGTTCGGAGTTGCCACCAAGCATTTGTGGGATGCCTGGAACCCGTTCGAATTCCACTTTATACCTCGGTCAAATCGAAGCACAAAGCAGCGTTTGACATAGGTACTAAAGATAAGGAAATCGTCCCTCTTTAGCATCCTATCTCTAGAATGACTCTCGTACGCCCTGGATAAGGTCGTCCACTATCCAAAGTTTCTGAGTAAGAGGTGAAGGTACGTATTGGGAAGCCCTTTAATCAGACACTCAATCTCGTCCGCGTTAGCGGCCTCTACTGATCGATCTTGGTTGGTTGAATGCAAAAGTTGATAAAACGGTTTAAATGCATGAATGTGCATCCAATAATTTAAACCTAACTTGTGAGAGCTTTCTAAGTCGGTTGATTTAATCCAAGTATCAAGTATAAGATGTCGAGTTGGATTAATGGTTGATTTTCATGCAAGACGGAAATTAAACATCCATTTACCGTATTAGGTTTAGAGTGCATAACATGATCCATTTGTCTTAGTAAGGCATTTTGCAAATATGGTTTTGGATAATCAAATAGTCATCTGATCCGTCCTATATCCGGGCTAACCGGAGTCGGGATCGTCCTAGACTAATCTTTGGAAGGGAACAGCCACTGTGCCAGGACGGCTATATGAGGCGCAAGCCAGCCGGCGATACAAGGGGCCTCCCTCTGGTTTTGAAAGTGAGAAATGGAGAGCCTGTTTAGGCGCGGGTCAGCCCACGGTTTATGTGCCGTGTTCTGACCTTTTAGAAAACGTTATAAAACGTGTTGGAAATGGGTATTTGAACCCGGTTTGACTTGAAGGGGTCGTTTAGACCGCATTTGTTGATTTGAAGAACTTGACTCGAATAATCATCATTATTTTGATAATATTCGGTGTCGGGTTCGATTTGACAAACTTGACATGTATAGTTTTGAAAATGATTATGAACTAATTGTTTTAAGTCCATTTGAATGTTATTAGTCGATACTCGTCATCATACCCGGGTTAAAATCCGGCATGGTATGTAGAACCAAGGATGACTTTGTGTTGGTGACTAATATGTTTGTTTGAAAATGTAAAGAAATGAAATAAAAGGCTTTAAAATACCTTCTAAATGTCATTAACCAAATATTATCACCGAAACACGGATTTAACCGTCATGGTATGAGGAACCAAGGGTGAAAAATGTTTTATGGTTAAAACATGTGAAATAAAATAAAAATGGTTCGAAAATACTTGAAAAGGTGAAAACCGATTACAAATATGAAAAATGGATTAAGAGAAATGACGAGAACAAACACGGTTGATCTCTGGTCTGAATACCCCATTTA